>NC_133101.1:8531068-8831068 GCF_022965805.1 Primulina eburnea
AGAGCACTAGGATGGAAAAATATGGGGGAAAAATTGGGAATTCAATCTTACTAAAAATATTTGTGAAAATATGATATCCCTAATTAAAGACATTAATTATATAATACATTTTTTTCTACTTTAAGAAGGTCAAAAATTTTAAAACCAGTGTGGGCTCACAGAATTTCACGGGTCATTGTCCTTCACTGCACTACAAGTTTGGGCCCAAGGATGATAAGCTGGAACTAAACTAATATATTAATATTGTGGGCTGGCCCATAATAACCAAAATACACGGGTCAGCCCATTCAGTACTTCGTTGTCCAAAAATTATTCACCTTACCGTGCACTAGATATTATATGACAAAATCTATTTGGTAAAACTAATTAAAAATAAGTTCAATATGACCTTTTTAACGATGATCTTGTTAATTGTCCCACATCGGTAGGATAAATAACCTTTGAGTGGTATATATTGGCATGGACAACCCTCCCCCCTTGAGCTAGCTTTTGGGGTTGAGTTAGGTCCAAGTTCCAATTTTAACTTGGTATCAGAGCCCGGGTTCCACCGTTATGTGTTGGACTGCCTATAATTAGGCCACCCGTTCTGCCCATAATTGGGTCATTTGTAAACTCCACGCTCCAGATGTTCATTCCTGGGCGTGAGAGGGGTGTGTTAATTGTCCCACATCGGTAGGATAAATAACCTTTGAGTGGTATATATTGCATGGACAACCCTCCCCCCTTGAGCTAGCTTTTGGGGTTGAGTTAGGTCCAAGTTCCAATTTTAACTGATCTTATTCAGCTAAAGACGGAGGTATCAATTTGGTTCGAGTCGCGTTAAAGTGAGGGTATTAATAAAATTGTCCAACCCGAAACCGAACCAACTCGACCAACTGGATGATTTTTTTTTTTTACTATGCAACGTTATTATTTTATTCTTTTAAAAATAAGGTATCTTATTTAATAAATCAAATAATCGTGTGTGTGTTTTTTTTAATTACATATGCCCTCTCCTTTGCTACCGAGGGAAAGATTCTTATATTATATTAATGTAACGAACCGTACTTCTCATACTTAAAATTTGCGGAAAAATTAAAAATTTTCTTAAATAAAAACATCCATACGGTCGTCACTCAACATTCATAAAATAAATCTCACAATCATCCGTCACCAATTAAATTTTGCTAAAAGAAACTGTCTCCAAATATTTCGCATCCAAATATTTAAAAATCAGAGTATTTTAAACTTGCATAAAAACATAAACATTGCGGTCCTCGGGTCTAGCCTGCCACTCAGCTCAAGCCTGTCCCTTGGTCATCACCTCCTGTCTCCTCAACATAGTCACCTGCATCGATCAAGTCTAGTGAGTCTAAAGACTCAACACGTATAAACTGGGATAACAAGTACTACGTAATAAAAATCGCATGCATCTTAAAAATAGAACGTACATAACTTGAAACTTGAGCTTGCATAATAAACTTGAACTTGCATACATATATAGACGTGCCATAACGTGAAACTTTCATATTCATAACTGCATACTTGAGCATACTAAAACATACATGACTTCATCATTTTTCGTAGAGGATGTTTCAAAGCAAGTGACCCATACATAATAAACGCCTGATCAGACACACGACAGTACTGGGCTGACAGGGACGTATCCACTGCCGCATACATGAGATCCCCGTTCATAATTTAACGGGTGGTTGGTCCCCGTTCATAATTTAACGCTTTCCAACCACGATCTAACCCGTTCATAATTTAACGGGGCGGAGAGGTCCTCGGCCACGTTCACCGACTTCCAAACCCATTCATAATTTGGTCACAAGACAATTAGCATACCTCAAAAGTTAAAATATTTTCTTTGCACGTCATACACACTTACTTGGTGTTGAGGGGTTCGTTGGACTTCGACTGGGGCCGTTGCTGCACATACTAACATGAAACTGCATACTTAACTGGCATAACTTAGACGTAGAAATCATGCTTACTCCTAAGCTCAATCAATACTTAGGACGTTCTAAGTTTTCCCATGACTCGACCTTGAAAACATCATATTAAACCTTAACATACAACCTCAAACCGAATCCTAAGTGATGAAAGAATGTATCCCAAAAATAGGAGGACACGGACCCCGTGCCTAGGTCCGGGCTTGGGTCCGTGTTGACACTGCATGGTGTGTGTGTCGAAAAGTAAAGGCATGGACCCCGTCTATAGGTCCGGGTCAGGGTCCGTGTAGATACTGTGAAGGGAACACTCGGAAAGGAGAGGGGCACGGACCCCGTGCATGGGTCCGTGTGGAGGGTCCGTGTACTCTCGGGAACTTGTCACTGCTGAGGGAACAAAGGCACGGACCCCGTGTGGGGGTCCGGGTGGGGGTCCGTGTACTCGCGGGACAAGAAAACTCACGTGAATTTTGTACATGTTTTGTTTAGCGCTCTCGACTCGATTGTACGGACTATGAGTGGACACCTCGAGACCCATCCTAGCTTGCCATAACCTTAAATCACATTCGCATAGACTCCCAAAGCAACAATGTTCACCTTACGACGCATATCATTCAAAAACGTGGCAATTGACACCGAAACGTTTCCTACGGCTTTAATGAGGTCGAGTGCCTATCGACACTAAACAACCTATCAAATGACAACCCAACATCATACTAAGCATACCTAGACGTAGCAACGATCACCTGTCGATCCCCAACGAAGCCTGCAACCATAAAATCTCAAGAACACATCAATACATAATTTTCTGAAAACGCAGTTTGAGCAGTCCCACGAAAAACGTCATAACTCACTCAATTTTCATCCAAAAATCTCGAATTTTATATCAAATCGAAGGCATCGAAAATTCTACAATTTTCTAGTTGAAAGTTTTCTCAAAATCTCGACGGAAAAATCGCAGTTTTCAACAGAACAATAAGTTACGAGTTTTCAGATCTAAAAAGTATTTCAAGACGCATTCAAACCATTTTCCGCTCAAACGACGAATGTCACACATGAATTTTTACGCATAAAAATAACCCAACACATAATATGACAAGATCGATGCAGAAAGAACAGAATATACGTGCCTTTTGATGATAAACTTTACCGAAACGGCGATACCGATGCGGGAACGGAGCGAGGCTTGATCCGGGACGAACGTGGCACTAAATTCTTGCAATAAAACTCACGAAAATTGCTGGGAGACTCGAAGAGAAGGGGACGGCTGCTGAATGCTATGGAACCCTAGGTTTCTCTCTTTTAAATTCTGAAAATAAAATGTGTATGTGTGTGTAGTGTGTTTTTACGTGAGTGTGTGTGTGAAATTGTGTGTGTGCGTGTGTTTCTAATATCTAGGGAATAAATTATGCTTAATGACAATTAGCCACTAATTAAAATGCCAACCTTCCATTAATTTTAACAAAATTCCTAATTAACATGCATCCCCACTAATTTTATAAAATTCTCTAATTAGAACAATAGAACACCAAGAATGCTAACTTTAAAAATTTTAAACTCTTAATTCACAAAATACAAGATTAGGCTTTAAAAATGCTATCAACCTAATAAATTAGTTAAAATACCCCAACCTCAACTTAAGATAAAATACCACATTTTAAAATCGCCTAAATTCGTCGTCGGTCTCTTTCCCTCGATCCCGCCTCGAATAATCGCCTGAAATATAAAGCTCGAGGAAAAAGTTTTAACGTGCATCATATAATACTTTAACATATATAATGCAAATTCATAGATCATGAATTAAAACGCAAATTAATGAAATAAACATGCATTAAAACCATTTAATAAAATACATGAGAAATTTAATAACTTGCACGCACGTGGTTCATGTGGAACTCAATTTTCGGGACGTCACAATTAAGGTTTCGATTCCCTTGGATTCATATTCAATCTCTCATTCTCTTCCTTTTATGTGTTGAATTAAACATAGATGAGATCACGTCGGAAGAAATCCCGGCGTCCCTTGACCTGTTTTGTTCATGGTTTTCAGACAAAGATGAAGTGATTGGAAACCAACATGGCGGAAAAAGATTTTGGGAGCATCAAATCATAATAAATTATTTATTAGGGTAAAATCTTACTTGTTTGAAGATAATATTTTATTAATTTTAGTGAAATATTTAATGATTTAGTTTCGAATATATTGACAACAATCTCAAACTATACAAAGCCACCTTTTGAATTGAGGGTAGTTGTCAAAAAATAATCAAAATTGGGAAAAAAATAAAATAAAATAAGAAAATACCAGAATAGAATTAAATTCAATGCTCAAATACTTTGAACCCTACATATCTTGCATTGGATTCGAAGTTATAGCAAAAATTTGATATCAGCAATTGTCTTTTGTTTTTTTAATTAATCTGTTTTTCGGCTCAGGTCGTAGGTTACATAGCCCCAGTTCTTGAAGATGCTTTGGCAGGTGGGCCTCTCCATGTACCATTCCATCAAATCTACTAATTTAAGCATTCATAAAAAATTATATTACTTGGTTTCTTTTGGTAAATATTGGTTAACATTGATGTTTTAGGTCGCAATATCCTTTCAGATTTGATATACTATCAGATTTGATAGGACCATTTGCTAGTCATTATCAGAGATTATGATTCACACACATACATTTACATATATATAAGTAAGAAACAATCTATACAAATGATGGAAAACCCTCAAGGATTTTGAAATATTGGGTTTTGTTTTATTTGATTTATGATATATTAGTAGCATATATTTAAAAAGCGCTAGACGGTAGGCATGAGGTCATTCGTTGAGCGCTTAGGCTGTTTTTTAGAGCAGTCTAAGTGGTTGATTAATGCAAAAACACCTAGATACATCATCGATCTTTGTAAAAAATCGAGGTGATTGATGATCGTTTACCACACAGAAACCTTTTAGAGCATTGTCGAAGACTCATTTGTATTTGTGGCATCTTTGCTAATTGGATTTTTTCATTTATTAAATCACGAGTTCAAATGGTCCAATTACTTGAATGTGAAAGAAGGCAAATCTTAAACGTGGATGGATATATGCTATTGCCAGGGGACCCCTAAAGGAACTACACATTCTTGAAACATTTATCCATGACTACTCAGTGTCATAAAATATTAAGTGACGAAACTAAATACAAGAATATTTTTAAAAGTTAAATGAGGAATATATGTTTTTGCATCTGCCCGCAGTGACCATCCCCGCCGATCGACGCCTAAATTTTCGAAACATACAACAGATTTTCTTAAGAAAAATCGTGCGATGATATCAATCCGAGTCATCTTCCAACTCATTTCATACATATCCGCAAAACTATGGATGACAAAAGGCATTATTTAGAGGAGTGTATCGATTATGTGCAAGAACAGGCAAATTTGAGGTGTGCTACTTAATTTGAAAACAAACACAGTTGTATGTTTTTTCAAACGTTGTTTTCGAGGGGCCATGCAATATGTAATACTCGATTCGGCCTTAAATTGTTTCGAGATCACCTATAATATATACATACATATACATATATATAATTATACAAAGATAATTAATGACATTTTCGAATGTATCCGCTCCAAAATATGTCTAACTCGAGTTAAACAGATTATATTTCGTATATTTTACACGCATATATATTACTTTTAATCTCATATATATGAGTTAAAAACGTGAATATTTAGTTCATTCCATCAAATACGTAGACGCAACCATTGCGAAAGATAATAACCCACTAATACTATTAATCCAACTAAATCTGCTTTTACAAGTCGTTTCACCCATATAAAAATTGTATATTTGGCTCAACATGGACCCTCGGGGTAGATTTTTCGAAGTTATACTTGAAATATTAGACGAGTTGGCCATAGTAATCTGATATCAAATGAAGGAATCGATCAATTGAATATTATTTGTCAATATTTGTATTTTACGAGGGTGTGAAATGCAATTTAGCACTGCGTATAGGAATCTAAGGAGTAAATTGATCTGCACCAATAGAAAGCTGCTTAACGGGTAAGATACCGACAGCACAGAAAAATAGGACAGCCAAATCTGAAGGGGGTGGGGCCCCTGTAAGATACAATAGGAAAGAAAATGTTTTCAGAATATTTTAAATAAATTTGTATGATTTTAAGCAAATTTTTCTTCAGCCCAGTATTAGGGTATATATATTTGATAATATTAACTGATACATATAATAAGTTATATATGAAAAAAAATATAAATATAAGATAAGAAAATTTTAAGATGGTATCGTGTATGATTTCTGAGAGAGTGACGACTCAAACGCAATTCTCACAACTTTCGTAACCCTTTAAAAAATTTAAGTTGCATCAACTGCATAGCTTGGAATTTTTCAATATCTTAATTCCGATTTAAAATGTAACACTGATGGTTTTATTTTTTTAAAAAATAAAAAATTCCAGCATCTGTTAAATGAACGAAGTATGAAAAAGTGTTAGGTCCAGCCCTAATTACAGCAGAATTTTGAGTTTTACAGTTTTGTCCCATCTAGGTAAGTTATTTAATAATGTGGTGTTCACATCACAGCAAAAATTATCGCGTCCTGGTTTTGAATAATGAATCTGTGGGGGAGGATTGGATTAAATGCTTTTCCTACATTGAAAAATATTTTAATTGTTTTAAAAAATTAATTATATTCGGTATATGATATATTTATATTATTAGGAAAAGATTAATTATATTATAAACTATTCCTTGTCAATCCAAGAATATATGCAAAAGGATCGATAACAGCGGCCCGCCATAGAGTTTTAACTCCCAAGTTCGGGGTTGATTGGTGTGGTTCCTAGTTCTGTTAGGTTTTAATATCGATTAGAAACATATATAAAATTTAGATTAATTGATATTAAAAATTAAAAACGAGAGAAGATTTATAATTAAAAATAATTGTTTGAGAACAAAATCAAATAATATAAATTCTTTCATCCAAAAACTAACGAGAAAACTTTTTTGAGACCTCGACTTTCTGTAATATTAGACATGTATCAAATACTTTCTATTTTAACCGTGTGCTTGAATATTTAAATATTATTCAATAAATTTGTGTGTTAAATGTTTAATTATAAAATTATTTAAAAATCTATTTATAAATATTTATAATTAAATTTTTTACTTTTTATGATAAAATATCTAATTATTAAAATAATATAATAAATATTATACTATTATTTGAATATATCTAATTATTAAAATAATATAATAATATCATATTATTATTTAAATAATATTTATAATCTTTAATATAAATATTTATAATAAATAAAAACAAAAAGAATGTAAAAAAAAGTGGAGCTCTGCACCAAAGACTCTACGCTAAATTTGACACAGAGGAAATAGAGTTGCACTATTTTGAAAAATAGGGCAGCTCCATTGGAGAAGAGTCCCCGCACCAAAATGTGCAGGGTTGGAGATGCCCTGAGCAGAGCATTTCGAGCGAGATAAAGTTTGGTACATTAAATCTTGAATCCAAAAATTCATCTTAATTTTAAAATATTGATGTCAGATAAACTATAAATTTATCACAAATAGCTTAATTCTGTTTTTGAACGTTTGTAGACAAAAAAATCTTTATCTATAATAATTGCAAAACATATATATATATATGAGAAGTTACTGAAAAATCCCCGATCAAAAAATTTCTTTGGCTTCACTCCCTACCCACAAAATTGTGGTACTATGTCATACAAAATGTGGTACACTTCATGTGGAAATGTGGTACTAAAAAAGTACCTAAGGACTGAACACAAAAAAAATGGCGGCTAGGGACTGAACCCAAATTTCCCGTATATTATATGTATGTGAGATATATGGTGACGATAATGATGATATAATGATGGATGATGGGTTGTTGCCTTGTTGGGAGAAGGTAAATGTGAAGATGATTGATGACTGTAAAAATTAAATATATATATCATCAATTTCATTCACTCAGTACGAACGCACGCACTCCCATGCAGTACTTTTCCCCTATTAATATTCCGCAAACCTTGTACAATTCTTAACACACACACACACACAAACATTCTATACTTAAGTTTGATAAAATTGCAATTTAAGTTTTATACATTAATATATTTGTGATTTTGATTTTTTATTTTACTAAATTTTAATCTTAGTCATATATCTAATTTTTTTCCATCAGAATATTGATATGATACTACATAAATGACATTATCTGGATGCCTCAATTTACAAGAATTGAATAATATTTTTATTAAATGGCATATATATATAATATATATAATATAGTAAGTTATACTAGCTTAGATTTTAATAATAATAATAATATAATTAACTATTAATAAAATTAGATCTTAAAAGTAGTTTGACTTCTCTATTTTTTTTTTTTTTTTTTTTTTATCAGAGTGATGAGGTAATCGTGACAGATCAGTCGATGCGAGAGAAAACATTGGGAGGTACATGATTATATGTATACATACATTGTATGCATATATATTGATTTAATTACTTATGTAAGACGTAATGCGATAGTGATAAATTAAATTGAATAATGTAGCAGAAGGAGTTAGGCACGCAGATGGCGTGTGTGCGCATTGAATATATTTTCAATTCATGAATCTCTCTTTAATTTTTGTTTCAACTTGCAGACACTGTTCAGTGCCCCATCCGCATCTCCCCCTTACCCACCTTAAATTTGGCTTCATCCTCATTTATTCTCCCCTTAAATCATGCATATGCATTAGGGCTTAATCGAATTAAGTCGGTTAATGAGTTTTTCGAGTTATTCGGTTTCGAAGTTATTGAACTCGAACTCAAACTCAAACATTTTTACACTTTTTATAGCCGAAATAAAAAAAAAATTATTTTATTTGATAGTTCGCGAGTCGCTCGTGAACCATAATATTTTATTAATATAATATTATTTTATATATCACGAAAAATTATGAAATATGTCTAGTAAGTTTGTCTATTTTGGATTTTGGTAATACTTATAGTCAAAATTGTGATATTAACACAATAAGTTAGTTATTTGTTTTTTATTTTTTCACTTCTAGTTCTTTTTTTATGGAATGCTGACATAATGTTTGACATGTTATTAATGATCTTGAATTGATATATATATATATATATATATATATATATATATATATATATATATATGTGTGTGTGTGTGTGTGTGTGTGTGTGTGTGTGTGTGTGTGTGTGTGTGGTTCTTATGATTGGTCATAAGTGGATATTTGTTATTTAAAACTAGTGAAATTCCAAACTTTTGTATTCGAATCGAGTTTGGATAATTTATCTAATAATAGGAAATAAAATCAAGCCTTGAATTTGATTGACTAATATATAGATCTATTACCACATATTATTAATGATTATAAAAAAGGGGAAAATAACTAACAGTGTTTTGGCAACCCGGATTTGGGAGTATTTCATGAGATTTGGATTTCAAAATCCTATTTTTACTGTTTGACAATATATTAAAAAAAAAGGATTTGGATTTGCTTAAGATTCATGGGATTTCCACAAGTATATCCAAATCTCATCAAATTTGATGAGATTTGGTGGGATTTGGATTTTAAAAACATAAAATTACTTTTTTATCCAACACATCATTCTCCACCAAAAGTTTATAAGGGTAGTTTAGTAAAATTTTAAAATTCCAAATTCGAATATTTTTTTCTCCAAACAAGAAATGGATTTGTAAATACCATTTTTAAATTTTAAACCAAACACCAAATGGAATTTCAAATACTTGAATTTCCAAATCCAATTCCAAATCCAATTCCAAATCCCACAAAATCCTCTCAAATCCTGGTTGCCAAACACACTGTAAGAGTTTAAAAAATTGAAAGTTACTAGAACGATACCGAAATCTGAAAATATACAAAATTAAAATTACAAAAGACCAACATGTAGGACCAAAACTAAAAATTTCCTTTAAAAATATTACGTTCAATTGAAATAATCCGCTGGTAATGTTATATCATCATGTTTCGAAGTTTTCGAATTGATAATTTGGATCCAAATCAAATTTGGATAAATATAAGCACAAAAAAATAATAATAAATATGCATATATAAATAAATATCGATCAATAATATTTCCAATACAAAATTGTGGTCCCTTCTAAAAATTTCTTGTACATATGTTTTAATACTCAGACGATAGAAAAATAAATAAATAAACAAACAAGCAACCAACCAAGAAAATATATTTATGGATTTATATATATTTGGTAATTTTTTTAAAGAAATTATGATATGATGGAGATGTGACAAAAATAATGTGGAGCCAAAGGAAAATGGAAATTTCTTATAATTGAGGATTCAAGAGAAAATTGATGAGTCGGTTTCACATATGATCCGCGATTGTCGCATGTCTTCAATCAAGATTCGGAGCTTTAATTTGTCCGATTCATACAATATATGTCACATTATTAGATTTTGAAATTATATTAAATTTATTGATGTGATGTACTAAGGAAAACTTTGCTTACAAATAATTAAAATATACACTATATATTCTCTGCTTTTAGCATTTATAGTTGCAAAAATCATCCTTTTTTTATATAATTGTATTCATCATCTCATCACTAGAACAAAAAACACGTAAAAATAACAAATTCGTCAACATGTGCTTTCAACTCGATAATTTCTTATATGATCTTCATGTATATATTTCCCCGGTTATTCAATTCGGGGCTATTTCTGTTGTATGGGGTATTCAAATATGAGGGAAAAGCAAGAAGAAAATCAAAGAATAGAACTTTGTAGAGGCAAGTGTTGAACACTTTGTCCTTAAGAAGAATTTGTCCTCACAATGTGCTAGAGTTTGTGGCAATCTTCTCCCAAGATACAACTACAACACTTGAATAATGAGCACTCAAATATTCAAGTTCTTTCACAAAGAAATGGATGAATGATAAGTGCAATTTATTGTACTTTTATTATTTGTTTTTAACTTGGAATTTTGTGATTCTTGAGCAGGTTTGATATGATTTGTTGTTGTTTTTGTTATTTTAGTTTGGAAGTTTAGAATGAGAATTTGGAGTAGTAAATTGATGAATTAAAAAAGTGCAAAGGATTTTTTCCCCGAAGCATGACCGCACCCGCGGTCCCTCTACTTGGAATTTGAAAAATTCTTCCGAAGCAGCACCGCACCCGCGGTCATGCACAGACCAAGTCCGGAAATTCTGAAATTTTGGTGTGCTGCGCATGGGGGTTGATGACTTTTGTGTGTTGCGTACAAGACTTGTCTAGGACTATAAAAGACTTCTATTATTCATCATCTAGGTCATTGGGGAGCAAAGGAAAGGAGTGGAGGCTACAAAGAAGAGATTGAAGCTCAAGTTCATCTTCCTTAAGAAAGTTCTTACACACTTTTGGACAAAAACTTCATTGCACTCCAACTCTCTTGTTCTAAGTTCTTCTTTCTTTATTTTTACTTTTATTTGATATGTCTTGTTTAAGATTTATGTTTTGTTGTGTTATTTTTATTATGAACTAATTTTTATTTCTAGAGGAATGATGGAACAAAACTAGAAACCATGTGTTGGGATTTATGATTTATGCTATATAAGTTTTCCTTATTGTTCATTTGTATTTTTTCAATCTTAATGCTTTCATTTATTGGTCATATCTTGAATGATTCTTATGTTTATAATTTATCACTTGGAAAAGGAAATTTATAAACAAGAAAGAGAAAAATACATCGATGGTGTTTATATAGTTCGGGAGGACATATATTGCTATTGAAACCATTAAAAGAATTTAGTGCTTATTGTGTTATTTAATTGTATATTGTTGATGGGGACGTTACAATCTTTTGTTAGATAATTAGTATCTACTTAGCACTCGGGAGAGGGAGTAGATAATTTAGAATTCTTGGCTAATGTATAATAAGGACATTTATAATATAGCTACACAAAATAACACATGGTGGATAGTTGCGTGAAATCGGACATCTAGATCTTTTATTTCATAGTTATTTGTTATAAAAAGTTTGGTGTTATAATATAATTAAATTTATTTTCAATTTAGTTATGGTGAAAACAAATCTGTTAATTGATTTTTCTAAATAAAATTGAGACTATTTTAATTGCAAGCATTTAAATACATACTCCTCGTGGGATCGACACTTGTACTCAAAAATACATTTTATTACAAACTTGACGTTGTGCACTTGCAAGCAATTAAGAAAACACGCAACAATGAACTACATCTTGTTGAAGAAAGGAAGAAGGAGAATATGCTTATGCTTGTATATGTGTAAAAAAAGTGTTTTTGATTTGGAATAATCATGCATTTAATTATTTTCAAATGAAAAGACATGATCTTTCATTCATAGGGAGTGTCCCTTGGCCATTGTAACTGATCACAATCATCAAACAATGCCAAGGAGATGAAAAAACATCAGAAAATTCGAAAATATCCGAAGGGACGCGTCTGTGTGCGCAGGGGCGCACGCCCGCTCGCTGCTCGGCAGCTCTCGGCAGCGCCTGCCGAGCGCTCTCGGGAGGCGCGTGCGGCGGCGCGCAGACAAGCGCGCCTGCCACTGCCTCGGCAGGCGCGCGCACTGCTACGCGCAGACCCGCGCGGCCGCGCGCCTGCTACTGCCTCTGCAGGCGCGCGCGCGCGGCCGCGCGGGCAATGCACTGTTCACCGAGCAACTACTCGATTTAAAATCTTTCAACATTTGATGAATTCGTTTCGTGTTTAATTCAGAAACACCGAACTTAATATTCGTTCATTAAGCTTCGTTCTTCGTTTCGAATTTTTCCAAATCAAACACATTGATTTATTTGCTTAATTTTCATTCATTAAGCACCAAAATTCCAACAATCCCCCACATGAATGAAATTATTGCATGAATGCTCGTGATGCATAAGAGAGAGTATATACGAAAAATTATCACATCAGGAGAGGTAGCTTTTGGCTTTGAACCTGCCCTAGTGGAATACAATCGGATTTACTAGGCCACGAAATGAACGTGATGTCTTGAACTTCTTGACGGTTCATGTAAACCCAGACAACTGTACCCACATGATAACCTTTCTTCCATTTCTATTTTGTGTTATCGGTTGTGTCCGTTTTGGCCATGGAACACATCTTGGCTTCATACGTGTTTCATCGAGGTGGCCCGTCCTCACACGTACATAGGTGATCTCCTTGTAAAAAGGTATCCTACTTACCTCGTTTTTGCAAGCTACATAATCATTAAAAGTACAATACTTAACATCACTACCTTTGTAGGCAACTTCACTCATCGTCTTAGGAATGAGGAGTGATTCCACAAGTTTTCATAATTTAGTTGTCCCATTGAACCAAGATCTTGGGATCTCCAATCTACAAGGTTGGGTTGTCACTATGAAAACTTTATTTGGTAGGTTTTAAGCCCATTCCTCTTGACAGACAGTATATTTGATCTCTATTTAATGCTTTTGTAAGCGGATCCGCTAAGTTATCCTTTGATTTAATATAATCAACAGATATAACTCCATTAGAGATCAACTGTCGCACAGTATTATGTCTTCGACGAATGTGTCGAGACTTGCCATTGTACATACTGTTTTGTGCCCTTGCAATTGCCGACTGACTGTCGCAATGTATCAAGATTGCTGGTACTGGACTTGTCCAACATGGAATGTCCTCTAGAAAGTTGCGAAGCCACTCAGCTTCTTCTCCAGCTTTATCTAGCGCTATGAACTCCGATTCCATAGTAGACCTCGCAATGCAAGTTTGTTTCGATGACCTCCAAGAGACTGCTCCTCCACCAATGCTAAATACATAGCCACTGGTGGATTTGGAGTCATTGGTGTCAGAAATCCAATTTGCATCACAGTCTCCTTCAAGTACTGCAGGATACCTTGTGAAATGTAGTCCATATTCTGAGGTGTGCTTTAAATATCTAAGCACCCTTGTCAGCGCCTTCCAATGTGCATCACTAGGATTACTTGTAAACCGACTTAACTTGTTAACCGCACAAGCGATGTCAGGTCTAGTACAATTAGTGATGTACATAAGGCTTCCAATAGTATTCCAGTTGGGAAACTGGTTCTCCACGATTCTTCGCCAAATGAACATTCACTTCTAAAGGCGTTTTTACTGGGGTAGAGTTATAAGCGTTAAACTTCTTTAACACTGTTTCTACATAATGAGACTGAGATAGGACTATTGCTTCTGGAGTTCTAAAGATTTTAATCCCTAGAATTACATCAGCAATACCCATATCTTTCATATCAAAATGTTTGGTCAACATTTTCTTTGTACCCTTAATCAACTTTTGGTTATTCCCTATTATTAGCATGTCATCCACATATAGACATACCATCACATAAGATTCTCGAGTGCCTTTAATGTAAACACATTTGTCACACTCATTAATCTTAAATCTATTTGACAATACTACCTTGTCAAATTTTCCGTGCCACTGCTTAGGCGTTTGTTTAAGTCTATATAGTGACTTAACTAAACGACAGACTTTTCTTTTTGTGTCCTTTAACTATGAAGCCTTCAGGTTGCTCCATATATATTTTTTCTTCAAGTTCACCATTTAAGAATGCTGTTTTGACATACATTTGATGTATCTCAAGGTTATGCAAAGCTGCAATAGCAAAGAGACCACGGATGGATGTTATTCTTGAAACTGGTGAATACGTGTCGAAGAAATCATGACCTTCTATTTGTCTATAGCCTTTGGCCACAAGCCTGGCTTTGTATTTTTCAATACTTCCATCAACTCTCATTTTCTTTTTCAAAATCCATTTACATCCCAATGGCTTGGTACCTGGTGGAAGATCCACTAGTTCCCAAGTATGATTTTGCAAAATAGAATTCATTTCAGAGTTGATGGCTTCTTTCCAATAAGGAGATTCAGGGCTAGCCAGAGCATCTTGTATGTTCTTTGGTTCATTCTCCAACATAAAAGTATGGAAGTCTGGACCAAAAGAATTTGAGATTCTAGCCCTTTTGCTTCTTCTTGGCTCTTGCTCTTTTGAAGAGTTTTCCAATGGTATAGCATTTTCATTTAGAGTTGGATCATGTGTAGGTACTTGACCTTCATGCTCCATCTCAATTTTCCGCTTGCTAGAACCATTTTCTTTCCTTTCTTTACAAGGAAATATATTTTCAAAAAATACTGCATTTCTTGACTCAATTGCCATGCCCTTATTCATTTCTGCATTTTCAGATTTGTGCACTATAAACCTATATGAACTACTATTATGTGCATATCCGATGAACATCCAGTCGACCGTCTTTGGTCCAATCTGCTCTTGTTTAGGCTTTGGTATTTCAACCTTAGCTAGACACCCCCACACTTTAAGGTACTTGTAGGAAGGTTTGTGACCTTTCCACAATTCATAAGGTGACTTGTCATTTTTCTTGTGGGGTATCTTGTTCAGGATGTGATTAGCCGATAGTATTGCTTCCCCCCACAAGTTTTGGGGTAGTCCTGAACTTATTAACATAGCATTCATCATATCTTTTAGAGTTCGATTCTTTCTTTCGGCAATGCCATTCGATTGTGGTGAATAAGGAGCAGTCGTTTCATGATTATACCCACAGATGTGCAGAATTCATCAAACGGTGCTCCGTATTCGCCCCCTCTATCGCTTCGAACTCTCTTTATTTGTTTGCCTAGTTGATTCTCAACTTCGGTCTTATAACATTTGAATGCTTCAAGAGCTTCATCTTTCGACCTCAAAAGATATACGTAACAGTATTATCATCAATGAATGTCACGTAATATCTTTTTCCTCCTCTAGTTTGTACAAACTTTAAATCACCAAGACCGGTGTGTATTAATTCTAGAGGAGTTGTACATCTTTCAATCGAGTGGTAAGGCGCTTTGGTCATTTTTGCTTCAACACATATCTCGCATTTTTGTGTTGGATCGACGTTGTGTTTAGGAAATAATTCAAGTTTCATTAAACGTTGCAAGGTATTAAAATTTACGTATCCTAAACGAACATGTCATAAATGAGAACACTCAAGCAAGTAAATAGAACTTTTGTCTTTATTACTTTCAACAACATTTTGGCTTATAACCATTACATTAAACTTGTAAAGGTTCTCATCGAGATATCCTTTTCCAATAAAATGACCATTCTTTGTCAATACAACCTTGTTAGACTCAAATACTAGTCTAAACCCATGTTTGACCAACAAAGACCTCGACACGAGGTTCTTTCTTATGTCTGGTACATGAATTACATCAACAAGGGTTATTTGCAAACCCGATGTCATCTTCAGTACGACATTGCCGGTACCCACCACCTCAGATGTAGCGGAGTTCCCCATGTAAAGTTTTCTCCCGGTCGATGGAGTGTATGTGGAGAACATCCCCTTGTTGGAGCATATGTGTCGAGTTGCTCCCGTATCAACCCACCATTCATTTGAGTTTTCCACCAAATTTGCTTCCAAAATAACTGCAGACAAATTAAGTTCAGAAAAATCAAAGGGTACCGACCTTTCTTGAACTACGTTGGCTTGAGGATTTCCCTTCTTTGGCTTCCTACAATCCTTAGCCATGTGATTTGGTTTTCCGCAGTTATAACAAGTGCCTTTGAACTTCTTCTTGTTTGGTGGATGTTGGCCTTGTTGTGGTTGCTTCTCAAACTTCCTTTTCTTTCCCTTGAAACTCGCTTCAACAATGTTCACCCTTGGTGCCATCTTACTTACCTTGGCTTCGGTGCTCTTGTTGTCCTCTTCCCTCAATCTCACAATGAGATCCTCCAATCTCATCTCCTTTCTTTTGTGTTACAAGTAATTCTTGAAATCCTTCCACAACGGAGGGAGTTTCTCGATCAACGCAGCAACTTGGAAAGATTCGCTTAAACTCATTCCTTCCGCATGAATCTCGTGCAAGATAAGTTGTAGTTCTTGCACTTGACTCATCACAGATTTTGAGTCTATCATCTTGAAATCTAGAAATCTCCCAACAATGAACTTCTTCAAGCCCGCATCCTCCGCCCTGTATTTTTTATCAAGCATATCCCATAGTTCCTTGGCGGTCTTGACTTGACAATACACATTGTACAATGCATTGTCAAGTCCATTTAGGATGTAGTTCTTGCACAGGAAATCACTTTGGTTCCATGCATCCAAAGCGGCCCTCATGTTGGTATCTGTCTCGTTTTCAGCAACGGTGGGAGGATCCTCCTTAAAGAACCTTGGCAAACTCAAGGTTGTGAGATAGAATAGCATCTTTTGTTGCCATCTTTTGAAGTCCGCACCAGAAAATTTCTCCGGTTTCTCTCTTTGTGCAATGGTTGCATGTTGAGTTGTAGATTATGATGCCATTGAAAATCTTCTTGCAAATAATCAAAAATCCGAAATTCTTCTTAAGATTTTTGTATGGGGTATTCCAATATGAGGGAAAAGCAAGAAGAAAATCAAAGAATAGAACTTTGTAGAGGCAAGTGTTGAACACTTTGTCCTTAAGAAGAATTTGCCCTCACAATGTGCTAGAGTTCGTGGCAATCTTCTCCAAAGATACAACTACAACACTTGAATAATGAGCACTCAAATATTCAAGTTCTTTCACAAAGAAATGTATGAACTCTCTCTTGTTGAAGAAAGGAAGAAGGAGAATATGCTTATGCTTGTATATGTGTAAAAAAAGTGTTTTTGATTTTGAATAATCATTCATTTAATTATTTTCAAATGAAAAGACATGATCTTTTATTCATAGGGAGTGTCCCTTGGCCATTGTAACTGATCACAATCATCAAACAATGCCAAGGAGATGAAAAAACATCAAAAAATTCGAAAAAATCCGAAGGTACGCGTCTGTGCGCGCACGCCTGCTCGCTGCTCGGCAGCGCTCGGCCGCGCCTGCCGAGAGCTCTCAGCAGGCGCGTGCGCGGGGCGGCGCGCAGACACGCGCGGACAGTGGCAGGCGCGTGCGCGCGGCCGCACGCACTGCCTCGGCAGGCGCGCGCGCGGCTGAGCGTATGCTCGCGCGGTCGCACGCAAGGCACTGTTCACCGAGCAATTTTTTTTTCCTTTTCAGTCCCTTACATGTTTCGACTACTCGATTTAAAATCTTTCAACATTTGATGAATTCGTTTCGAGTTTAATTCAGAACCACCGAACTTAATATTCGTTCATTAAGCTTCGTTCTCCGTTTCGAATTTTGCCAAATCAAACACATTGATTTATTTGCTTAATTTTCATTCATTAAGCACCAAAATTCCAACAATTTCCATAGGTACCTAGACGTGTATAAACATATCCTAAGCCTTGGTATCTGATGCGATCTTGGTGAAATGTGTGAGCTGGGTCGGATGCTCCACCAGATCAAATCAATAATGTTGTTCAGGAAAATGAGCAAAGTAGATGAATCTATGAGCTATAACTTCCACCGTGACCTGCAGACAAAGAGATGAACTCGTGAGCTAAAGAATCCATCTTCCAGATTAACCTAGATTTAGGTTATTCATTTAGCATCCATGACCCGGGCTATCCCAAGAGTATCACCAGTATCGAACACCAAGAACATTGCGTTCATATCCAGGTATATCATGTAAAAGTCAAGCAAGCAAATTAAATTTTGATCTAGTTAACCCAAATTTTTTAATAAATTATATGTTTTAACTACTAATTTTATAGATCAAATGTAAGAAAATGAGACATCATGTATATGTTCTTTATACAAAAACATGTTACATGTCATCAGGGGCGGATTTAGTGTAGGGCGAACGGGGGCCACGGCCCCCCAAAAAAATTTTAAAAAAAATTTTAGCGACGGTTGTTGCAAAAACCGTCGCCATATAGCGACGATTATTGAGAAAACCGTCGCAACATAAACTAAGCGGCCCCCCCAAAAAATTTTAAAAATTTTTTAGCGACGGGTGTAGCTAAAACCCTCGCAAATTTTGCGACGGTTTCTTAAAACGTCGCCATATAGCGACGGTTTTGTGAAAAATCCGTCGCAAAATAAATTAAATGGCCCCCCCAGTGTCCACATCCTAGATCCGCCCCTGCTGATATCATGCATGGACAAATCGAAACCTTCCTATCTATGTACTTAATGTAGTATTCATGTGTACATGTAACTAATTTACTATTCGGACATATAATTTAGTATATATACTGATGTATAATAAATTTAAAAACTATATAATTTTAATCTTAACATATAACTGCTAATTAACATGAAAATACATGCATGTATCATGTAGTACACTACTAATATATACCCTAGTCGATCTTCAGATTTGCTCAGAAAATGTACCTTAATCATGATGTAAAGTACCATATATATAAATTCTTCTTTCGATTTCACGTTTTGGAGCAATATATATAAATTCTTTGAAATTTAAGCATCAGCCAGGCCCACCGAAAACCACCATCTGGAGGGGCAACACGTTTCGGGAAATTCCCAAACCAACGTGGATTTGAAGGTTAGGCCAGCCAACCCTCGAAAAATAAAAAAAAATATAGAAAATATTTTCACTTAATTGAATTTATAATTTCATAAATAAACATTTTTATAGGAATCTCAATAAAATTTATAATTCTTTATTTCACACTTGTACGTAGTAACCAAAGCAATTGACACCAATTTTTTTTTTTAATAATTTTCACTTAAAAATACATATATCACCAAAATACAAAATTCAAAAAAAAAATTATCTTCTCACCCTGCGGGCCAACCCGAGCTCTCGTGGACCCGCAACTTGAACAACCATCCCATTTTGGCCTGCTTTTAAATAAGTTGATAAAATTTTAACTCAACTTACTTAAATTGTTTGGCGGACGAGCCAATCCGATGGATCCAATCCAAATTAGCTGTTCTTCATAAACCTCACACATGTAAATTTTCTTGAAAAATAATTAATGTAATATTTTAAGTTGTTTTGTTTTGTGTTTTTATATTCTGTCAAAGTTAGGTCTAAAATCTTAATTGATCATGTAACTTTGTGTTTTTTTCTTTTAGTTTTTAACCTATTTCATCGGTGTGTTAATATGGTGCTGGAGATTCAACAATTTTTCGATACTACGATAAAAATTTTCGGTTAATATGGTGCTCAACAATTTTTCGAAACTACAATAAAATTTTTCGGTGCCACGCAGCATTTTCGAGTACTACATCAACACTCCAACGAAATACGACTAAAATCCAAAAAAAAATCAAAATTACAAAACTAATTGGATCCAAATTTAATAAATTAGTGGAGGAAAATAGAATACATTACTTACAAAAGAATTTGGTAAATTTTCCTCATCTTTTTATGGTTTCATTTTAACAGTACATATAAAACATATTTGTATGCATATTCTCACATCATATATATAATCAATAGAATGTAATAAATCTCAACTCACTTAATATAATTTCACACACACACATACATATATATATTTATATATATATATCTATGTATTTTTATATATATGTGTGTGTGAAACACCACTTCCCCAAATTCAACGGTTCGCATACAAAACATATCCATATGAAAAACAAAGCTACCATTACTGCTCATTTCTGAAACACTATTGATGTCGATAGTTTGGTCCTTTTCAGATCACCTTAAATTACTTTTTTTCAACTACTTCTCCAAACAATATTTCATGGCTTTTGTTTAATTTTCTTGATATATATCTCCACCTGCAAATTAAACCCCATCATTCTTTTCAATACTAATCCGTCCACCTGTTCTTGGTTTTCTAACCCTTTTTTTTTGTCTTCTTGAAACTCAAGCTTCAGAAGATGGATGGTGAGAGTAATTTATCCGATTTCTTCGGAGAATCCGAGTTCTGTGAAGCTCATAATGTCTGCAACGCCACCTCCCCGGATGATATTTTCAGCATTCTTGAGGCTTTGGACAGTGGTTCCGATCATCAAACGGATCTTTCAGCCTTAAACAACGGTGGAGAAGATAGTAAAGAAAGCTTCGAGTTTCAAACAGTTTCTGCAGGCTATTCTCCTTCTTTAAGTAGTTTTTGGGAATCCGAGGCCGAGGCCGAAGCTGTGGCTGCGTCTCCGAAGCCGAAGAGACAAAAGATGAATGCTGCAACAACATCTTCTAATTGTGGAGAAGGGCAGCAGAGAATATCACACATTACTGTGGAAAGGAACCGTAGGAAGCAAATGAATGAGCATCTCTCCGTGCTTCGGTCTCTGATGCCTTGCTTTTATGTCAAAGGGGTACGCATACCATTTTACTCTCTCTCTCTCTCTCTCTCAATTATATTTAGTATTACATCTTTGTAAATGTACCATGCATATTGTAATAGAAGTTTTGCGACAAGTATTTTTCGTAGACTAAAACTAGGTTTTTCTGGCAGATTAAAGAGATTACTACTTCGAAATAATGCATGTTTCCCCTGAACTCCCGAAAATTGTTAGTTGGTATAATCAAGCTGATTAGTATATTTTCTGATGATCAGGGACAACTTTCAGAAATCGTCTCTTTAAAATTGACTGTCTCAATTCCTTCCTTTCGATAAATTAAAATAGATGATGCATAAGTGTGAGGAAATTACAATTTCAGTGTATAACTTGCCAAAGTTTAGTTTTGCGTAGTAATATGAAGCTTTTTTGTTTTGGTCTTTTTTATGTCTGAAACTACTAAAAATCTATGGAATATGATTTATTTGGCAAGATTTTTTCTATGTGACACATGTGACAAAAATTAAACTCATATTAAAATTAATACGACAAAAAATAAAAGAAAAAATAGAGCAAAGCGACTCTCAAAACTTCAAAATTGGAGGAAATTTATTTTTGTTTCCATTTATTTTTATTTATGTATATTTTAATGTGTGTAATATAAGTTTTATTTTTGTTACATGAGTCACCTTGGAGATTATCAGTGTCAAATAAACAATATTTGGTTATGAGATTTAGGGAACAAGGTTTTGAACCTTTTAACAAGGGTTATATTTGTGTTAGGGTGACCAAGCTTCGATAATTGGAGGAGTGGTGAATTATATCAACGAGTTACAACAAGTTCTCCGTTCCCTTGAAGCCAAGAAGCAAAGAAAAGCCTACAACGAAGTGTTGAGCCCGAGACCCTCGCCCTTAAGCCCACGAAAACCACCATTGAGCCCGAGATTAGGCCTCCCTATAAGCCCGAGGACCCCTCAATCAAGCAGCCCGTACATGTCTTTGCTGCACAGTAGCCAAACATACTATCTCAACTCACCGTCTCTTCCAAGCCCCGTGGACCGATCTCCATGTAATTCGTCGACTTCATCGATCAACGACAGTGTTAATGAACTCGTGGCAAGTTCAAAGTCAGCTGTAGCTGAAGTTGAGGTGAAGTTCTCCGGCCCCAACCTGTTGCTTAGTACGATGTCCCTTCATATCCCGGGCCAGGTGGTGAAGATCGTATCGGCCCTGGAGGAACTTGCACTGGAAATCCTCAAAGTGAGCATCAGCACAGTCGATGAAACAATGCTGAATTCTTTCACCATTAAGGTACCTAAAATCATTTAAAGCTGAAGTTTATTAAATATTAATAATGTCAAAAGTTTGAAAATAATACAGTACGGTTATATTAATATTAATTAGTGTTCCTTAAAATATATTTGGTTTTTAAAATGGCACTTGAAATAAAATGAAAGAGTAGTTGGTTTTCAGTCCAATATATATAAAATGCATATATCTTAATTTGTCTGGACGTTCGACTCAAGAATTGAGAAATAGACATGACAAGTTCGAAACGGTCAGCAAATTTTCTGACACCAAAATTAAATGAAACATAATAAACACTTCCCACAAGTGTGTGTCGAATTTTAAAATTAATTCCATTTTTGAAAAATATTTACTGTCTTCTGTACTGTTAAATTTGAATAGTAGGTTTTTAACTTAAAATTACAATTTTGGTTTTATATAAGATATTTTACGATTTTGATTATTTATATTATCAAGTTTTAATATTAATTATGTATCTTTTGATTTTTGATAATTTATTCATTTTTTATCGTGAATATTGATGTAACTCTTTTTTACTACAGCGCTGTAATGGTGCCACATCGAAAAATATCGGAAACATGTGTTGCATGGATTATTAATTTTTTTTAGGGTATGATAAGAATTTCTAGTGTTTGGTTTTATTTTAAGGATCTTTAAAAAAAATTAACTAAGATTATGCTTTATGCATTTTTTTATGCTTTTTAAAAGTAACGATATTTTTTGGACTTTAGGGGAATTTTGGAAAAATAAAAATTAGTGATATATATCTTGAGTATTTAATTTTTTTTATGGCTAACAATTGCATAATTTGTTCCTTATTGATTTATAGATTGGAATTGAATGCCAACTTAGTGCAGAAGAATTGGCTCATCAAATTCAACAGACTTTCTGCTAATTTCGATTTATCGTCGATCGAGTTTTCGAGCCCGAGCTAATTTTTCTATTGAAAATGCTTCAATAATACGATATTTAGAAATATAGTCGAGTGGTAAAATCTAGCTTGGAAATTTATTGGTGGAAGTTAATATTATTTAAATTTTTTTAATATTTTTATTTGCAATAAAGCAATGTGGGGATGTATTAGTTAACCATAATTGCTGGTTAGTGATTAATTAGTCAGTACATGTAATGATTTCTCTTTGAATTAACATCTTCTATTCGCATTGAAGATATTGAAAAAATTATTTTTTTCTATTTTAAAGAGATTCTACTCTGGAGTTAATATATGATAATAGTTTGAATGTTATAATTTCTCGCAGAATACTTTGGCAGTTATGTAAATTAGCCTTTTATGGTAAATTTTTGAATTGTTTATTTTTATTTTGAGGTAATCACTCTTTATGAGATTAAAAACCCTCAGCAACCAATAGGGAAGATTGCATTTTTTGTTGTCCGTTTGTCTATTTATTATTTTGATTATTTATGTTATCATATTTCAGTCTTAGTTAATTATATTTATTTTTCTGCCAATTTTAGTAATTTTTCCAATGTGGCACCAATGCGATGTTGATGTGACATTAACATGTATAACTGGATCACATTCTCGATGAAAAATAATTAAATTGTCAAAACATAAGAAGAACAAACGTGGAAAATGATAATGAAATTTGAACCTACAACATATATTAAGGTTACAAACACTATTAATGGTTAAAAAACATGAAATGCTTTTAAACCCCCCAAATAACAAAATATAATTATTCTTTGTACACTAGCTCGTGAATAATATTTGAGTTTGGTCAAGTAAGTTTTCACATATATATTGCCGCTTTGAAAAACACTAAGTTTTTGATTGTTTGAGTTTTGATCAATTATTTACTTTACATAACCAACTATAACCATAAACTATGATCAAAATACATTACATTGATACTATTCATCCCATGTTTAATATGGGACCGGTATTCTCGATCAATTTATTTCACCCATTTTTAAAGTATTATTTTGAATAATTGAGTTAATTTATAAAAAAAATTTACAATAATATCAAATTATATACCATGAAAATAGATTTGAAAGTTTAGTTTGAGTAATAATTTTGAAAAGACAATAATTTAAACAATTATAAGATTTATAACTTTAACCTTAAAAATAGTTGAAGAATTATTGGAGCTTCATTTTGAGGTCAAGGAAAAATCAATTACTTTTTTTCTTAAAATAAATATAAAAATGCTAAGAAATGCCAAAAATCTAATAAATTTATGACCTAAAATAATATTATATCAATATTGTTGAGCTCGACCAAGCCTTTGGATATAAGTGTATATCCAATATATAATTCATATATAATTTTATATGTGGGTTCTAACACTAATCGAATATTTTCCATTTCAGATAACATTAAAATGGCAAAAAATTAAATATGTCATATAATTATTAACTATTATTCACATCAATAAGAAGCTTATTTCAAGATTTTTACACTACTTTATTATAATATAGTCCACAAGTGAGAATCAAATATATAATGAAAATCAAGGGAAGTAACTCGAATTTTCAAAGCCAAAACTCATCCTAGTTTCCAGGACAAACTATCAAATCAAGATTCCCCGTCTTGAGTTGGGGGCTTCGCCGCAGGCTCGATATCTTGCGAATTATTATTTAACCCTTCATAACCATTGAAATAATTTAATTCCTGAGCCGTGGGATACATGAAATCCAGTAAATAATCCTCACTCAAAATTTGGTCATCGGAAAAAATGGGATTATTTTCGGGATTGAAGTTTGATGATGACGGGATGTTGTATTGTTTATCATGGCTACTGTCTATAATCTTAAGGCTTGTTTGGATGTTGAGAACTGGTTCTTGTTGGGATTGGTTATTTTGATTTTCGTGGGAT
Source organism: Primulina eburnea (assembly GCF_022965805.1). Taxonomy (NCBI): domain Eukaryota; kingdom Viridiplantae; phylum Streptophyta; class Magnoliopsida; order Lamiales; family Gesneriaceae; genus Primulina; species Primulina eburnea. The sequence continues at coordinate 8,556,288 of NC_133101.1, forward strand.
AAAGGTGTATTTAGTTCATTTTGAGGTTGGATGATTGGGATTGGGGGATTATTATGGCACGTGTGGTGTCCTTTGTATGCGACTTCATATACTGTAGGATCTTCATCTGATCTTTGTACTTGTTTTCTAGCCAAACAGCCTTTCCCGTGCGTGCACCTATAATATTCCCTGAAAACATACACATACATCATATTGTCTAAATTTCTGTAGTGTTGTGATTTTTTTGACTACTTTTGAGTTGTAAGATAAGTTTGTTACAATCAGATCTTGAAACCGAGATCTCGTCTCAAAATTGAGAGTTGAGATCTTGTGACAGATAGATTATAAGGCACCATCGACAATGTTATTCGACATTTTGCCGAATCAGTGAAGTTGAAATGATCATAACTTCACTATACATTTGAGGATGGACAAATGTGTTAGCAAGTTGTGACACTTGCTAATATATTTTTAAAATGTACATTTTAGGGGTGAGTTTGAGTTTTAGCAAGGTCCAAACATGTTGTATATATGAGTGGAATGTGTATGTCATGCCTCCATATCAAGTGGAATACATACACATATACATACATATACACACATACCTAGGATATGTTGATCGTAGGATGTCTTTCTGGCCGTATTTTCTCCAGCTGTGCCCATCATCAAGCTGTGCCTCGTTTCCTTTCTCTCCAAGCACGACTACTTTTTGTGTCCACCCTGGCACTCTTTTTTCCCCACTGAAAATTTATACAAAACGTATCATATTAAATCTGTAACATATCACATCTCATTCTAACTTTCCCATATCCTCAAATTCTTTTCTAAAACATTTTTCTCTCACTGTCGATAAGTTTAAATTACAAGTCAAATCAGATCAGAACAAACTCAAACCTGATTAAAAACTCCAGGTGATCAGAGAGTAATTCGATCCAGATTTTGATTTATATGAGGTAGAAATGCAATTTTCGACAATTGGACATTGCGTATAACTTTGGTATGTAAAATGTGGAGGCATCGAAATATACAAGAAAGTACCTTTTTTTTAACCTTATCCAACAAGCCTGATCTTCTGGATCCGAATGATTGCTGTGGGGGCTTCCGGTGAGTGGCGGGCCTGGTGAATCAGACGTTTTTACCACCATTGCCCCACCGCTAGCGCCGCCACTGGTACCTCCATATTCGATCACCGACAGCGCGCGATCGTAGGTGTTCAAGATTTCATTCAGCAGATGCACGTGAGTTTCCTGTGAAGAAGACTGCGCGTTCAGAAGCAGTTGTAGTTGCTTAGCCAGCTCTCCCCCACGTGTTAGCTCGTTTTCGAGATTTTTCAGGGCCGCATCTGATGGAAATCTCTCCATTTTGTAAGAACAATTAAATGATATGAAAAAAAAGGGTATATATATATATATATATATATATATATATATATATATATATATATATATATATATATATTGGTGTCGTTGTACATGGGAACTCGGCTTGGTTTGAATGAGAAACCACAGGGGATGACACGAGGAGGAGAAGAAGAAAAGAATGAAATTTGACTGAGTTAAATAGAAATAAGAATTGGGTTTGAAGCAATTTACTCGGTAGCAGTGACCATTCAACGCATCGCTACGTGTCAACACAATCTGAGTCGCACTTCGGACAATATACAATTCATAAATTATGTTTCTGAAAAAAGAGAGTAAATTATCAATTTTATTCATGTTTTTGTTTACAAGAAATGTAATAAAGTTTCACCACTTATTTTTTCAAAAAATGAAAATGAAACGCGTTATGTTCACAAATACTTGCTCGAAAATACAGGATTCACAACTGGTTTGGAGTAGAAAGATCTTTTAGATTAGTTTTAATCTGATCAAGAACATTAACTAAAAACAAATAGCAGTGACATGCGATATCAGACACACGAAATTAAATCGTAATAAAAAAATATTTATTAATATATTGTAATGATATTTTTTAGCTTATTTAGGTGAAAATACAGTTTTGACATATAAATACCATGTTTTTTTGTCATGTTTATTTTCTTAGTCCAATAACTTATATTTTTTTATTTTAGCCTTTTTATTTCGTAATAACAACATAACATCAAACACGCCAGTATTTTTTGATAACACATCATCATTTTCAGGTGTTACATTATTGCCCCGATAAAAAAAAATCAAATCGAAAAGAACAACGATGCCTTTTTTATTGAATATTTCATAAAAGAACAACGATGCCTTTTTTAAAAAAAACAAATAGCTAGTATATGACGCCAATAATAATATAATAATTTTAAAAAAAATAATAATATATAGATTTGAATAAATTATATAATTAAAGATGACCAAACATATATTGGTTGAAAGATCGTTGACAAATGAACTATGGTGGAAAGTATTGCTTGAAAAAACGGATAAAATATGGAGGGAATTGAATAATAAATTAAATAAAACGAAAAATGGGATCCAACTAAATAAATTAATTAATTTATTCAATAAATAAATTATTTTAATAAAATAAATTCCACTTCCAACCACGAAGCGTCGTCTGTGTACTGACGAGCATAGTTTAGACATGTTTAAGCATGAAAGTATATTATAATATAAAATAATATATAGTTTGAATATATTATATGAATAAATAAATAGTGTGTGAATTTATGCATTTACACTGACGCTAGTGGCTTAAACAAATATTAAGTATCCCCAAGTCCAAATTACCGCGTTTTAACTTTTCAACCGAAGAGGAATACTTTTGAATAATGATCATTTATATTAGTATCGTAACTCTCATATGATGCTAGTTTAGAGTTCGAGTTCGATATTCGATTTATTTGCATTGCTAATTATGTTATTCGAACTCGCATATACGTCGTAGATACAATATCATCATATAACTATTCTTAACTAGAGTTATATTGATTATGTAAAGTTAAAGGATAATATAACGGATTCACTAACCAAAAGATTAAAAGAGAGTTAGTTTCGAAATCGTCAAGAGAATGATGCTTAAGCCTATAGAATAAATTAATGCGAAGAAAACTCAACCTACGCTGATTAGAGAACCCAAGAACTAGGTTCAATTGAACAACCTAATCACACTGATTTGGTGGATCACTGTAGGGATTATCCATAACCCATTTCTATTATAGAACAGTGAGTGTTGAGGATAAACATACGACTATTAATGATTTTTTATATGAAATATAAAATCACCTATGCGAAAGAGAAGTAGGACGGCTTCAAATGAATTGTTAGGCTCAATTCTAGACTCTCTCGCAGTACCAGACTTGTAGTGACCCGTTCCAGAATCACCTACTAATCAAAAACTAAGCATGCAATTAACCTAATTAACAATAATCAGAGATAACAGCGGAAATATGGCCAACAACAATAGTTATACAACCCAATCGAAATCGAAGTCTAGACTAACTCAAAATGAAATATCCAGTACAACCATATCGAATCAAATGGAAAACACTGAAAACTAAACCAACCAGCTACTCAACGTCCTCCTCCTGCTCCTCCTGAGCCATCCAACCTGAGGCCTGCCCCGTGGGAATGGGGTGTCCAAGAATAAACAAAACCGAGGACGTGAGCGATAAGAACGCCCAGTACAAAAGTATGAGTATACAAACCTATATGAAATGCACATGCTATGATATGATACCAGGGTAGTCAAGAAACAGGAATCACAAAGGATCTCAAAATGCTCAGTCTAGAGGCGCCAAGTGGATAGTGCCGCGCGGTCCAACCTCTGGGTCACTGCATCCACTACAAGACAGACGTGGACCTAAAATGTCCCGGAACACCGAAGCCCTCCCGACCCGTCGGCCACTGTGTACTCTCGGTGTCCATGCGTCCACAAGACAGGGCTGAGCGGCCCCAAGATATAGCTTATCTCGAAAGAGATACAGCTCAACAGTAAAGGCTATCTCGAAGGAGATACGGCTCAACATGATATGCAATATGCATCATAACTCGTGACATAATAGCATGCATCATATGACATATAACAATGCAGCAAATACTCATGCAACACATATATGAATGTATACTCAACCAGGATATCTCGGATAGTACTTTCGTACCTCTATCACAGCAAGCCTAGCCTTACGCAACACCGCTAATCAGGTCTAGCACAAGCCTACGCATCAAAAGCATACTCAATCAATACTACCATGCTCGACTAGCAAAACCAGTACTCCCTAGTACTACCAAAGGTTTAGGGTTTACCTTCGTCCGTCGACAGCCCTTTGATGTCGATTGCCTTGAAACTCAGGCGCCGCTACGCTACTACTCCTGGCAGCTCTTAGCTATCGCTCGACCAACAACTAACCCTAGAAACCTTCCAAACTCTCCAAAATGAGAGAAAACTCAAGAAATTGGCAAGTCAAAATGAGGAAATCCGAGCACTATTTATAGGCCATGTTCGGATCCTCCGAACAACACTTCGGAACGTCCGAACGCTACGTGTCCATTGGCTCTTGACAGCTCATGATCGGATCCTCCGATCATACACTTCGGACCGTCCGAACATGCATGAAAAATGACGTGTCGATCAACACTTGACACCTATGATCGGATTCACCGAACTACACTTCGGATCGTCCGAACTCTTCGGTGCTTCCGAACCATCTTCAGACCTTCCGATCATGATCATAGCCAAAATTACACCTTAAACCTTCTTAATCACCATTACTCCGTTAATTACCCAATTTGGAATTCGGGCTACTACATTCTCCCCCCCTTAAAAGATTTCGTCCTCGAAATCAGGCTTAGAGAATGAACAAAACGAAATAACAACATCATTAATACATCTCAATTGTTGTTGAATACAACTGATACTATGATTACAACTGAAAACACAAACTTATACAAAGCACAACTCAAAAGAGCTCTGGATGCTCCGAACGCATACGACTCTCTAACTCCCAAGTGGCTTCTTCAGTGCCTCGACGCTGCCACTGCACTAAGACAAGAGGAATGATCTTATTCCGCAACACCTTATCTTTGCGATCTAGAATCTGAACTGGTCGCTCCACGTAAGACAAATCCGTATCAAGTTGAACTTCAGATGGATGTAAGATGTGCGACTCATCTGCTACATAACGTCTCAACAAGGATACGTGGAACACATCATGAATACTTGATAGGTACGGCGGCAACGCAAGTCTGTAAGCTAAATCTCCCACACATTCCAGTATCTCGAATGGACCAATAAATCTCGGAGACAGCTTACCCTTGAGACCAAATCTCAAAATCCTGCGAAAAGGCGAAACTCGGAGAAACACCTTCTCACCTGGCTGAAAATGAAGAGGTCGACGCTTTGTGTTCGCATAACTAGCCTGTCGATCCTGAGCAGTCTTAATCCGCTTCTTGATTACTGTAACCTTATCTATAGCCTGCTGGACTAACTCCGGTCCCTCTACCTGTCGTTCCCCGACTTCATCCCAGAATAATGGAGTACGACAACGTCGCCCGTACAACGCCTCAAATGGTGCCATACCAATACTACGATGATAGCTGTTGTTGTACGCGAACTCAATCAAAGGCAAATGATCCTGCCAAGCGGGTCCGAAATCCATAACACAGGCTCGCAACATATCCTCAAGCGTACGGATAGTCCTCTCTGATTGACCGTCAGTCTCCGGATGATAAGCAGTACTCAGACTCAGTGTAGTACCCAAAGCTGACTGGAAACTACCCCAAAACCGTGAGGTAAAACGAGGATCTCTGTCACTAACAATACTGACAGGCACTCCATGCAAACGTACAATCTCCTGAATGTACAATCGAGCCATACGATCGAAAGTGAAATCACGATTATACGGCAGAAAATGAGCAGACTTGGTGAGTCGATCCACCACTACCCAGATAGCATCGCTGTTCCTCGAAGATAATGGCAAGTGAGTAATGAAATCCATCGTAATATGCTCCCACTTCCATTCTGGAATAGGTAAGTTCAACAATAATCCTCCCGGTCGACGGTGCTCTGCCTTAACCTGCTGGCAAACTAGACACTTGGAGACAAACTGATACACGCTGCGCTTCATCCCTTTCCACCAAAATCGAGTTCTCAAATCTTTATACATCTTGTTGCTTCCTGGATGAATACTCAGCTTGCTTCGATGAGCATGAGACAAAATCTCGTCCCTCAAAGTGTCATCCTCTGGTACTACAACCCGATTAGATAAGCACAGAAGACCATTGGACTGATAATGGAAGCCGCTATCTCCACCCGCTAACCGAGCTAATCTCTGAGTCTTCAGATCAGACATCTGAGCATCTCGAATCCGAGCGAACAAAGCTGGCTCAGATAAAATGGTAGCAACACGAATGCTCTCCATACCTTTCCGATGCTTGAAGTTAAACCCCAACGAGCAACTATCCTGGATGGCACTAGTCATAGCACAAGTCTGAAGTGCAGAGGCTCTCACCTTGCGACTAAGCGCATCAGCTGTGAGATTCGCAGAACCTGGATGGTACTTGATCTCGCAATCATAATCCTTCAGCAAATCCATCCAACGACGTTGCCTCATGTTCAACTCAGCCTGAGTGAACAGATATTTCAGACTCTTATGATCAGTAAAGATTTCAAACTGAACACCGTACAAATAATGACGCCAGATCTTCAGCGCAAACACAATAGCTGCCAACTCTAGGTCATGAACTGGATACTTCTCCTCGTGAGGTTTTAGCTGTCTAGAAGCATAAGCTATCACATGACCATTCTGCGTCAACACACATCCTAAGCCTTGCGAGGAGGCATCGGTGTAAACACTGAAACCATCAGATCCTGACGGTAACGCCAAAACAGGTGCGGAAGTCAGAAGTCGACGAAGCTCTCTGAAACTATCTTCGCACTCGGATGACCACTCAAATGGAACATCCCTCCGAGTAAGTTGCGTCAATGGTCTGGCTATCTGAGAGAAATTCACGATGAAGCGACGATAATACCCTGCCAGACCTAGAAAACTACGGATCTCAGCCACCGTCGTCGGACGTGACCAATTCAGCACTGCTTCAATCTTGCTGGGATCCACAGAAACTCCTTCCTTGGAAATCACATGACCAAGGAATACCACACGATCAATCCAGAACTCGCACTTACTCAGCTTAGCATACAATTGCTTCTCGCGAAGAATCTGTAACACAATCCTCAAGTGTTGGGCATGCTCTTCCACACTGTGGGAATAGATCAAGATATCGTCAATGAAAACCACCACAAACTGATCCAGAAAATCTCGGAAGACTCGGTTCATCAGATCCATGAACACCGCTGGCGCATTCGTCAATCCGAATGGCATAACTAGAAACTCGTAATGCCCATAACGAGTACGAAATGCAGTCTTGGAAATATCATCATCTCTGACTCTCATCTGATGATAACCCGATCGCAAGTCGATCTTGGAGTAAACAGAAGTACCCTGATACCATAAATGTAGTCAAGAAACAGGAATCACAAAGGATCTCAAAATGCTCAGTCTAGAGGCGCCAAGTGGATAGTGCCGCGCGGTCCAACCTCTGGGTCACTGCATCCACTACAAGACAGACGTGGACCTAAAATGTCCCGGACCACCGAAGCCCTCCCGACCCGTCGGCCACTGTGTACTCTCGGTGTCCATGCGTCCACAAGACAGGGCTGAGCGGCCCCAAGATATAGCTTATCTCGAAAGAGATACAGCTCAACAGTAAAGGCTATCTCGAAGGAGATACGGCTCAACATGATATGCAATATGCATCATAACTCGTGACATAATAGCATGCATCATATGACATATAACAATGCAGCAAATACTCATGCAACACATATATGAATGTATACTCAACCAGGATATCTCGGATAGTACTTTCGTACCTCTATCACAGCAAGCCTAGCCTTACGCAACACCGCTAATCAGGTCTAGCACAAGCCTACGCATCAAAAGCATACTCAATCAATACTACCATGCTCGACTAGCAAAACCAGTACTCCCTAGTACTACCAAAGGTTTAGGGTTTACCTTCGTCCGTCGACAGCCCTTTGATGTCGATTGCCTTGAAACTCAGGCGCCGCTACGCTACTACTCCTGGCAGCTCTTAGCTATCGCTCGACCAACAACTAACCCTAGAAACCTTCCAAACTCTCCAAAATGAGAGAAAACTCAAGAAATTGGCAAGTCAAAATGAGGAAATCCGAGCACTATTTATAGGCCATGTTCGGATCCTCCGAACAACACTTCGGAACGTCCGAACGCTACGTGTCCATTGGCTCTTGACAGCTCATGATCGGATCCTCCGATCATACACTTCGGACCGTCCGAACATGCATGAAAAATGACGTGTCGATCAACACTTGACACCTATGATCGGATTCACCGAACTACACTTCGGATCGTCCGAACTCTTCGGTGCTTCCGAACCATCTAGCTGGTTGGTTTAGTTTTCAGTGTTTTCCATTTGATTCGATATGGTTGTACTGGATATTTCATTTTGAGTTAGTCTAGACTTCGATTTCGATTGGGTTGTATAACTATTGTTGTTGGCCATATTTCCGCTGTTATCTCTGATTATTGTTAATTAGGTTAATTGCATGCTTAGTTTTTGATTAGTAGGTGATTCTGGAACGGGTCACTACAAGACTTGTGTTCATGGCCAGAAACGAACAAAATCATGAGAACAAAGTTGTATCAGGGATATTTTTATGTAAAGTATATCTTAATTTACATAAACAAAATGACAATTCAAATACACCATATCTATCAGTCAGCTAGTAAAGCAGATATATTTCATAAGCGGATATTCAAAAGATAACACTTACCTATCATATGCAGGATTCAACTGTAGATATTTATCACCAAGATTTGTATCAATTTTCATCCATACAAGGAATTGTTGGAAATTTAAATCAAATTTAGAGTTTGAATGAAAGTAATGACTTATAAATGAGATAATGTTTTTTGGCTCTCTACATTCTTGAGTTAGTTGTGGATCATGATTGTAGAAATGACTTTTGAGTTTCCACATTCTTGAGTTAATTGTAGACTTTTTTCTCTTCATATTATTGAGTTAATTATAAGATTAATTGAGTTAATTAATAATTTTTGTTTGTATTTTGGAGATTATAAATATTGTTTTTATTTTCTCAATCCAAACATATAAAATATATTTTTCAAACGCACTAGTGCGTCCTTTTTTCTCAATCCAAACATATAAAATATATTTTACAAACACACTCAAGATCTAACTAAAACATTATCTTGTATTTCATATTGTTATCTTTTCATTTGGCATCCGTTAAGTTTTGCTGATAAAGTGAAGGCACGTTTTTAGTTCGTCGGTGTAGTTATTTCATGTTAAGTTGTTGCACGGTTTTTTCGTTGTATCATAGGAAACAGTTGTTCATTCTGATCCTCGAAGCACCTTCGGAGGAGACAAATTTGTTTTAAGAGAAATGTACTTCGTATAAACTCCAGCTTGCTTCACTGTTTTAGTTTTGACTAGTGTATTTTCTTATGATATTGTCCATTGATTTGTATTTGGATTTCTGTATCTTTTCCAAGTTTATTGTGTTTTATTTCTTTTTCAAGAACTGGAACATGTGTTTTAACATATTTTTTAAAATAATAAGCGGGCTCCTTAATCCAGACTCGTTTATTATGTTACTTGCTTTTGTATTTTCTGAAATAAAGTCTCTACAACCCTGACTTCCTTAATTTTAGTCTTTGTTTTAATAATTTTTAAAATAATGAGTCGGGCTCCTTAACCACTATTCTTTTATTATAATAATTATTTATATTTTTTTATAAAAAGTAAGGAGCCGAGCGCCTGAACACTGGCTCTTTCATTATATTTCTTGCTTTTAAATTTTTTAAAATAACGAGACATGCTTATTAACCCCAACTTGTTTTTAATATTATTTGTTTTTATATATTTTTTTAAAATATTACTGTTTTCATAAACTACCTTGTATTTTTTTCAATTTTAATATTTTTTACTGAAATATAGACAAGAAATAATTATATATCAGCAATATTTGATGAACATCAATAATCTTATGAAAAAAAACTAAATAAAAAAGATATAAATTAATGAACTGTGACACCATAAAATGAGAAAAATGTAAAAGCTATAGGTCCAAAGAGACATAATAAAAAAAATTGTTTCGGACATTATGGATTTATGGTCCTAAATAAATGAACATTTTCAAATTGAATAATAGTCTCGAGAAAAAGTAAAAATAATTTATAACATTTTTTTACTCAATTGAGATTGCATGGAGTCCATGCACGAAGCCACGTGCACTACCCCATTCAGTCTCATCACCCCTACACCTATAGATCGCTGCTTCAAGAATGCTGGAAATCCTCTTGCCGAATCTAAGTTCCCGCACCATTTTAATCCCTTTTCACTTGTTCTCTGAGTGAAAATGGTGAAGCTTGCGTCGGCCCGGGAAATTCGAATGTACGGACCGAGACGGGCTCGTAACAGATCAGAATACATAAACGCAAGCCTGTACGTCTTCGCGACGATCGTGCTTGGGTGTGGATTCGCGAGCCAGTGGACAAGCGAGGCTAGGTCCGGCCTGGTTTTGGCGATGGTCGGTCTGGTGATAATTGTGTTGGTTAACGTGCATGATCTTGCCGCACATCTCGCCGGAATCGATTACAGATTGTCGTTGATGGAGTTCGATTTGCAGCTGGCGCTTGTGGAATTTGCCGGGCCGTTGATTTTTGCTGTCGGCACTCTTCTGTTTTCCTTGGCCACTTTTTTTCTCTTCATCCAAGTATGTGCTAGCTTATTAATTTAATCTCTATCAGTTAAATTTGGAATTAACTCCTCCAACTTGTAATTCATCGGATTCAAGTATTCTAGTTATCTGATTTCCTGGTTTTGGTTCACTCTTTCCATTTTTTGAATTTGTTAATTTTTAATGTCCAAGTACATAACCTACCTCGTGTCAATTAGATGATTTTTTTGGCAAAATTGATATTACCCCATGTGAGATTCACCGGGTTTTTTTTTTATTATAATTAATGTAAAAAAAATATTCAAAAATAATTTTTTTAAACAATTTTTTTTTACATTAATTACAAAATAGGATAAATTATATCGGTGTAGCATAGACTGATCGCAACTCTTCGGACAACGAACGCATTTTAAAGAACTCATTGCACAACATTCTGGCTATATTAGTGGTATAGAAAATGATTATTTTCAAAATATTTTTTTATTTCAACATTAATATTTCTATTTGAAAGAAAATTAATTTAATATTTTTTTAAATAAAAAAAATAAAGTTATTATTTAATTAAAATATAAAATAATTAAATTAAACTAAATTATTTCAGAAATTTTTTTATAAAAAAAAAGTGGCGCATGATGTGGAGCAAAACATGGAGGGAATATTTCATCCTGCCCTGCAGGCCGTGCCTGCAGGTGCAGATCCAAGGGCCAGAATTTTTCTGGCCCTTATATATATATTTTTTTAAAAATTCTCCCCCATATGAAAGAATCTTGGTCGTTGATTGGGTGTGGGGCACTGCCCCCATACCCAGGATCGACCAAACCAACATGAAGTTAGTCCAATCCAGCGCTGAATTTGGTGCTGACATTCATGGTTATGCCATGATCGGAGATGGCCTTAGGCTCACACATTAATGTACATATATGATTGTGAATTAACATAGTTTACATGGATAAGGAAAAATAATATTTCTTATTCCACTAATTTTTTTCTATTTTGGGTTTTGGTTGCATTAATTTTGAGTTTTTTTTTTTTTTTTTTGGCTTTTAGTACTATTCTGGAAAAGTCCTTATTTAGCGCAGTAAATGGTTGGCGTGGTTGGTATCTAATCAGCAATTGGATCAAAATAGTGCCAAATAAAATTTAACACAATAAAACCAATATTTGACTAGTTGAACAAAAGCCCAAAATTAGATAAATTAGTAAACAAAAAAAAATTTCCAGATGAACACTGTTGAATATTTATTTTGTGGTTGTTACCAATTTGTCAAGTACACTGAGGTAGTTTTATTAGATACTTAATGTGCCTCATCGCAACCTTAAGCTAGCTTTGTTAGATACTTGTGGAGTTTTTAATAATAGGCACAGTTTGGTGCGAAATATAAGACTGGATATCCCTTGTTTTATCTAGGTTTGGCTCGAGTTCTATAGTAGTTGAAGTTAAAAATATTAGTATTGTCAATCTCTTTCAATTTATCATCCTCATATTATAAATCCTTCCTTATTCCATCCCCGAGCCAAGTGGTTTATTAACGTGTGATTCTCATCTCAATAAAGTATGTGCCTCATCTATCATATTCAATGTTTTCTTTCAATGCAATTGTCTTTTTTTTGGTGCATTTTTGGACAGGCAGAAAAAGGATACGGCTTGGATAAATTAGAACAACATGCTTTAAACATGCTTATTGCTGGTCCAGTTCTATGGTTGCTTGGATCAATCCAAAACTCGTGTCAAATCTATGAGAGGGCGGATGGGACTGTTCAAATCTTGCAGGAAAGTGTTCATATTCCATTCATGATGGCAAGCTTGTTGTTCCTAGTAGGCGGTATTCTCAACAGCCGAGAGCAGATTGGATATGATCACCATGGCGTGGATCTTCTGGTAGTACTACATAGTTAAAGTTATTAGATATGCTTGTGATATTCTATTCATGTATGCCGAGCTCCTCTCTGATTCGCAAGTTCCCCTAAAAAAATATATTTTCATGTGTAATTTATCCGTAAGTTCAAGTTTCAGCCACGTCATCCTGCTCTCTGAGTTGATTGCAAGTTTAAATTGACAATAAAACCCTATATCAAGATCTTGAGGCCATGAAAAGGTCACCACAAAACAGTTGTGTTCTATCTAGGTATCAGTTATATTTGTGACTGCTGGAAAAATTGAGTGTTTTTCGTTGATATAGACGAGTTTCTTCATCAAAGGTTACATGTGATTGTGTGAATATGCGAACTCTTGATCCTACCAATGTATGAAACATATGATGCAATGTATAGTTCAGATCAGTCTATTAAATCAGAGACATGGGTGCAGGGTGAATCATGGATTTGGTTATGTATATCAGGAAGCATATTGCTTTTTCTCGGGGGTGTGGCAAACGTCTTAAAAGTTTTTGAGATGCTGCATGGTAGTGAACCAAGACTAGAGAAGTTGCGAGGTGGTGCACGAGAACGTTTGCTTCGTATAAGAGAGGGGCAAGTGCCACTGATTAGAGAAGAACAGCAGAGGCAACAGAGACCAATAGCTAGGGATGAGGGACAACCGAGAGAAAGGCAGGAGCCACAAGTTAGAGAAGAACGGCGGGGGCAGCAAAGACCGGCTGCCATGGAGGAGGGGCAATCCGCTGTCGCTCCAACACCTTACAAGGATGTTCTTGTTGGTTAGACATTAACATTTGCGTCCGTTGTTACATGTCTGAAAGCAACAAGAATGTTTATGGATCTTGAGTTCCACTTTGGAAAACCCTAGAGAAACTTGTGCTTTGATTTGGTTTTCATGAAAACTGGGGTTGAAATATACTGTTTCTTGTCTTGCATTAATGAGACCTTTAGACAATCTAATAATGATTAGATAATGCAATTTTTTTATTCTTCTTAGATGCCAAAAGAATTTAATATTTTTGAAATGCCACTCTAGCTAGTTCAATATTTTCTAAAACTTTGTTCCGAAATTTGAGAGATCGAAAATAATATTATGTACTATTAATAGATACCAAATCTTACAAAATATTCGCCACAGCTTTTGGTCCAAATGTCGATGCTTCTCTCAACGAGAGGACATGGATTTCTAAACCCAATCCGCCCACCCCGGACTTAAAAAAATAAAACTAGCAAAGTTTGGAAAATTGGCTCGTTAATGATATGCTACTCTTAGAAAATTGTCCTCAGGAATGCAATGGAATTTTCCCTTAAAACAGATCCAATACACGCAGCAGATATTGATACACTACTATATGGCAGCTTAAGTAAAAGATTCAAGCATTAGCATACTCTTATGTATCTTGTAGGACATTGTTGCCTAAGCTGGATCTGTTATTAAACTTGTCTGATTTGCAGGTGTTTCCTGAATTTGGGTTTCCAGAAATAAATTAAGCATAGAAAGATATGATTACCCAGTTTTGTCCACAAAAATCGCCATGAGAAACATTAAGATATGTATCAAGTAAGAAGCACTAAAAATATAAGGACCAAATAATATCCGCCATTGTATTGGTTGCTGACAGAATACCCTTCCAAATTGGTAAAACAAGTTTAATCTGAGGAAAAGGTATTTTCTAAGCCAAAAAGCAACCATATAAATTCTACTGAACTTAAAAAAATGCGTCAAGGCTTCAGAGGGGAGAGAATTCCCATATGTAGACGACACGATCAGAAGCGATGAACAAAATTGCAAGCACTTCTCTTTATCATTTTCTAACAGCTGTGAAGTTGAAGCGATGTCTTCGTTCACGGAGTTGGGGGAAAGAGAAATCGAGTTCTTCGTCTCCTAAGATTATGAACGAAAATATAAACAAACGTTCACCCAACTCAATAGGAGTGGAGTGTAGCAAGATTCAAACATCCTAGTCCTGTCCCTCGTGAAATTTGAGAAGAAAATAAACATGTGCGTCAGTTCTCCGGTGACTATGTGCATCTGTCCGACATTTTAGCTTAAGAAAAATCTACTGTTTGCGGTGTAACTTAGCGATCCCATTCTCTCACGTCTATGGCTCGTGACTACTCCCTGCAATGCTCATCTCGTAGTAAGGCTGTCTAAACTAGTACTTTTTAACACGCTGAAATACCTGTTCATCAACTTTCTTTCTCCAGCTTCATTGTAAGCCATTGGTTTCAGTTATCACCTGAAGAAGTTCCAGCGGAGTAGCTGCAGGATCAAGCTCCAGGCAATCTTTGGGGGCGTTTTGAGCTTCTTGACCAGAAAGCAAATGCTTTGGGACCTGATGAGAAAATCGGAACATCTCTTCCTTGGGTATTCTGTAGATCGTTTCAGGGTCCAAATTTGGACAAAATACTGTTTTGAACCCGACCACCTTCACAAGAGGAGCAACAGTCACACCCATATCCTCGCTATAGTTGTCTAATACCGTCACCATATCATACTGGTGTATAACTTCATCAGGTGTCTGCTCGTTCCAATCAGATGACCAGTTTTTGTAGAGTGCCCAAACTTCACCCTTTCTGGGGAGTATTAAAATGCCTCCACGCAGCCCTTTTGAACAGCTAACCTTATGAGAAAAGGCATTGAGGAATTTACAAGTTTCATATTTGCCCACCCTAAATTCTCCACATGTTTTATAGAAACCTGAGCCTATCCAATCTAAACTACCAAATTCACTGTTGGTTTTTGAGTTAAGCCAGCTGATCCTCAACTTAAATGGCTTTCTAGAGATGACCTTGTTGATTAGAGCATAGAAACGTGGCATGCCATCGTCATTGTCATAGGCAGCCCAAACCTCATTATCTCCAAAAGAACTTTCTGTTCTATCCAGATCAAAATCATAAAAATCGGGATCTGGTACATTTATGGATGGTAAAACAGGATCCTCTTTTGTGGCATTACCAGAAGCACGGTTAACCTGACGTTCTCGACTTATCTCTTTCTTGCTTGCTTTCGTCTTGTCTTTCTCTTTAGTCACGGGCTTGGATGTCATCTCCAACCGCCATTCATTTTGCTTCTTGTGAATCTCCTGCCGGGCCTTGACCATCAACATGTTTCGGGTTTCCATGCCAGTCAACTCTCTAGTGATGTTTGGCATATGGTATGTTCCAGAAAAACCATAAACACTTGATCCAGCATTCGTACTGGAAGTTCCAAATCCACCATGTCCCTGGGCTGAATTATTGTTCGTTCCAGATCTCCTGACATCTTCATCTAATTTTCTCTTTTTAATATTTGCCTCCCACCCGGAGGAGAAATGTGATTCAGTTTGTGCCCTCTTCAACTTATCCTGTGCCAGTTGAACAACATTGGCGGCTTTTGCTGCAATTGAAGAATCTGTCCTACCTACAGTAGCTGTTCCAGAGAGTGAATCCTCATGGTGGTTAACATACCTACAAGAATTTGGATCTGACTGGCCTGGTATGGACTTTCGAGCAGCCGCACAATTTTTTACAGGATCAAAAGCATTTCGACTGGGTACATGATTACCATGACTTGAGTGCCGCTGCCGAGGAAACTGATTGGTTGATTCAGAACAATTAAATGGTGAAGCAGTCTCTATAGCCGTAAAGGCCTTCTTACAATTGGGACAAAGAAGAGTATTGTTAAGATATATCCTTACATACTCATAATGCATCTTGCACAAATCACAGATCGTCCAAAATGTATCAGTTCTTTGATGGGATGGAGTAGGAGCAGTAGGTTTAGGGGGAACCTTCACATTATTATTTTGGGTCACCGGAGCTGATGATGTCCTGCTTGCAAATTTGTGATATCCATTCGCCCTGGGTGCTGCTGATGGACCACCATTATGCATAGGAACCTTCAGGGGAAACCCCTTGGAGCCTCTCCTTTGATTATAAGCCAACCTTTTTGCCTTATCTGATAACAAAGTCCATGCTTCAGAAACTAGTTTAAATGCACCTTCGGCACCAGCAGATTTATTTTTATCAGGGTGCAGCATGAGGGCAAACTTCCTGTACTGTTTTCTTATTGTTTCATCATCAGCTGAGGGGCTTACACCAAGTACTCCATACCAATCTACTTCCCCACTTATCTTATTCTCCGCAGATACATATACATCCAGTGTCGCCAGCAATTGGGATATGCCATCCAACCCAGCATACAGAGTTTGAGCTTTCAAGGAAAATTTTCTAGCACCTCCAAAATCTTTTTTCTCCAACTTTCCCTCAGCAATTGATTTGGCCCTAAGGGCTTCATCTTTGTTGCATTCCATCCTTAAATGATATGCCTCCAAATTTTCACCTGATTATCAATGCGTGTATTCTAGAGTCGTAACAAGAACCACAGAATAACAAGGATTGTTTGGCAACAAAGGTCCTCCCGAATAATACTTTCCAAACACCTGAGGCATGACAGGGGATAAAATATATATTATTACAAAATATATATATAAATCCCAGAACAGAATTATTATGATTAAAATGCGATATTCACGGAACGGTATGACTTCATAAATAATATCACGTGAATCATATTTTGTCGACTATCAAGATTTACTAGGGGTGATGGATCACGACAAAATCACACCATTACAGAATATTGGCAAATAACTGGCTTATGACTTTAACTTCCAAAGTAATATCCTCGAAGGCTTGGAATAAAACGTGAAATCAATTATTGAGATCAGAACTAAAACAAAGAAGTAAAAAATTCTGCATACACCATGTCTTGCAGCAGCGGTGCAGCCAATAGATTGATACACAGACAACACTTACATTAGAATTTCAACCACCAACACATTATTGAGCACCCCATCTTCTCGACATTAGAAAAAAGTCAAGAACTAAAGGCACTTAAACACGACCTGCTTTACACCAACGAAATTACTCTTGCTCGGGATCATTATGTAGTTTCTTTAAACTTTTTTTCAATATCAACTGCCTAATAATACTCAACATCCACCACCCATTGTAGCCTAAAAAGGATTAGGAATATTGGCATTTGCCCGACACTAAATAATACGTAATCATTATAAAAGGAACCCCTTCCACAGATTGGCATGTCTCACGATCTGGTAGGGTCACTCCTCCATACTACACTTCAACAGTACCAATGTGTAGGGAGGAAAAAATGGTGATGAAGAAACGTGAGGCAAATGAAAAACAAAAAAAAAAGGAAGGAATAATTACTGCACAACAAGGATCAGATATATGATTACTCTGCCATATTTGCTACCGATTTAACTTAGTCGGATAGAAACTTTTCTAATCTACCAAAAGGGGACATCAGCATAACATACATGGATACTCACTTTCGGATCCCCGCCTGCAGTTATTCAATCTGATTAAATTTTAGTTTACAATTTCCAAATTCAAGGGAATTATGCTAAAAATAAAAAGTTCGAAAACTTTATTTCCAGTCTGTACATTTCCAAAACTCTTAAGAGGTTAAAAATACTTTGAGAATACAAGAAAACATAGGATAAACTTCACACAACATAATTGCTAAACTGTAAAAAAAAAATGGATCTGATCGGATATTGAAATTTGATATCTGTAATTCTGTATCTAATCCAGTAATACACACATGGAAAATTTTGGTCTTACTGGATATCTGAACGATTGTATTTTTGGGTCAGGTAATAATCAGTACACATGATTTCTGGAATTTTTTGGCACAACTCTACTACCAAACGACATAAAGTTAGTGATACCACAACAACATTAAGAATCAAATAATTGATACTGTCGTATACTCTTATTATGTTATTATTGGTGTATTCTATATAACCACATATGTACATTTATATGGAAACAAATCAAATTAAGATCCAAACATAATTTGGAGAATCCTAATTAAATCGACCTAAGTTATACAGTTACATCTTTCAATTATATGATATTCCCCAATGATAAGTGATCTATAAGTTTCTTTCTAATATTCCTCAATGATTAGTGATCTATAGACTATAAGTCTCTTTCTAGTACATCATTGCATTCACCTGAGTTTTAAAATATTCATTTTCATGAGACACTAGTGAGATATACATTATGAATGACAATTAACCTACAACCATGACTCAATAATTAGACCATGAACTGTGACATTTGAGATGTTTCCTGCACTTGGAGATAGATAGGGCTGAGGATTAGCTCTTTCTTTACCTACTAATATATTCTGGTTCAAATTTAACAACTAACCTGAAATTTAAGGAGCAACAACTAACAAACAGTGACAATGAAGTGGCTCAAATCCTCCGGAAAAAGCCCATACCAAAACATGAACTAATCTCAACAGCATTAAATGACAAACGGCAGTTCAAACAAATGAGTGCACAGAACTACGAAAACAGTGAACCACCACAAATCCCAAATTAACCCTTAAATCAACGAAAAGGAGCACTCCCAATGGATCTGATATAATCAAACAAGAGATTGTCAAGCTACCAAATTCAATTCAGCACACTTCCCAAAAACCCTAGATTACAAAAACAAAAATTCAATTTCGACGTAAATCTGAACACATGAAAATTAGAGGGAATGTAAGATTTACTGGTAAATTTCAGAATTTGAATGAGCTGGAACAGTGATTGTTTAACTTTTCCTACTTTCCCACCAAATTGAACTTGGCCCTAGAAGAGTGAAGACGATGGAAAAAGCTAAAATCGTGATCGGAACAATAGGGTTGTGAGAAGGTTGCATTTCATAGCAAACAAGTATGGGGTTCCCATCTAACCAGAGTTAGAGTTAACCATGGTTAGATTTACACAATTAGCTTATGAGCTTATCGATGGTAGCGAGATGGCTTCATTTCATAGTGAACACAAACTTTTGGGTTTCACTTCCCACACTTCACTAGAAATGGAGTTAACCATGGTTACATTGACACATTTAGCTTAACCATGGTTTCATTTTAACTCATATATTATCTTAACTCCAATTAGTATTTTTAACTGTGATCAAACTTCTTTTATTTCTATTTTAGCAAAAAAGAACATTACACATTCATACATATGCTTCATATATTAATTGTAGTTTGTGTATCAAACTTATAAGTTCAAATTTATAGACAGTTATAACTATTTCACCTCAACTTCACAAGACCAATAAATTTGAAGATATTTTCCGATAACTTGAATATGACTCAACACTAAAGACAAAAATAAATTCAATGTTAAAATATAAGCACTAAAATTTCGGAACACAGTCATTCTTTTTATTATCGAAATTTTTTTGTTTGTTTATAATTTGATCATTTTTTAATTAAAAATAATACTTTTTCAACAATACTTGCACGACAAAAAATGATAAAACTTGTGCGACAAGAAATAAGGAAGAACAACTCAAGAAAATTCGAGAATCGCAAGATTCACGAACAAGAAAAACGATAAACAAGATTCTTAATAGAAATCTTGCAAAAGAAGAAACAAAGAATGCAAACCAAAAGAACGAAGAACAAACTTGATAAAAAATAATAATATAACTTATTTGAATAGAAAGGAATCTAATCTCTGGTACCAAATGACATTGATTCATTTATTTTATGTGTATATATATATATGTAAACTGCATAGATAAAGCTTTTGAATATACAATTAGTACCATGAGGTCTTTCTCTCAACATAGATCATGAAATTAATTAGGAAATATATTATATATTAAGTAGTTCTTAATCGATTCATCTGCCTAAAATAAGGATAAATTTCGTTCGAGTTTGAGACTATCATATATGATGTTAACACTATGTTTTATTGGTACGTGTACGGGGATGTCAAATCATACTTACATGTGATAATATGATGATTAAAAACATATATGTGATCATATGATGATTACACTGAAAAACTCTCACTTGGACTTTCTATGTGGCTATCACTTACAGAGTTAATTAAGTCTGTCGTTATGGTTATACATCATTAATTCTTTGACCTGAGACAACATAAAGGCTCTGCGTAATAGCTCTGCACTTTGATTCGTTTACCGACCCCATGAGGATCATCGGATGACGAGATTGAGTGTGTTCTCGACATACGTAGGAATCGATGTATTGTAGTTTGAGATTCACCGCTCATTTACGACTGTAGATACCTATGTGATCTGATGAGTTAATAGTGTAAAGAATCGCTGGCCAGAGTAAGACATGGGCACTATATAAAGGTATATCCTTATTTGCACTTACGATGTCAAAATGATTACTCAAAGATACATCACATTGTTATCGAATTCATTTGAAACTCTCGATATACCGATGTTGCGGATTCGATCAGGATATTTGAGTTGAAGGTATCGTAGTGTACGCTAACCACAACTTGCTGGTTCTTGCAGACATTGTCAGTGATATCTAGGGGATCATGAGGCGGTGCTACTAGATGCTTTTACCATGATCTGATAGGTACAACCAGACTTAAGTTCTAACGTTTTTGATCAAGGAGGTTGATGAAAAGAATGAGGTTAATTAAGGTAATACCGAATAGAGACAAATGTTGTCTTGAATCACATGAAGTTGTGAACTCACGGTTAGCTGTATCCCTGAACCATTGAAGGTCATACAAACATTGAATCATGTGTTCCCATTGAGATTGTCAAGTTCAAGGTTTGAATTTGACGACTTTATTTTGATGGAGATCAATCATATTACTTATATGATTGATTTCGTTCGAGTTTGAGACTATCATATATGATGTTAACACTATGTTTTATTGGTACGTGTACGGGGATGTCAAATCATACTTACATGTGATAATATGATGATTAAAAACATATATGTGATCATATGATGATTACACTGAAAAACTCTCACTTGGACTTTCTATGTGGCTATCACTTACAGGGTTAATTAAGTCTGTCGTTATAGTTATACATCATTAATTCTTTGACCTGAGACAACATAAAGGCTCTGCGTAATAGCTCTGCACTTTGATTCGTTTACCGACCCCATGAGGATCATCGGATGACGATATTGAGTGTGTTCTCGACATACGTAGGAGTCGATGTATTGTAGTTTGGGATTCACCGCTCATTTACGACTGTAGATACCTATGTGATCTGATGAGTTAATAGTGTAAAGAATCGCTGGCCAGAGTAAGACTTGGGCACTATATAAAGGTATATCCTTATTTGCACTTACGATGTCAAAATGATTACTCAAAGATACATCACATTGTTATCGAATTCATTTGAAACTCTCGATATACCGATGTTGCGGATTCGATCAGGATATTTGAGTTGAAGGTATCGTAGTGTACGCTAACCACAACTTGCTGGTTTTTGCAGACATTGTCAGTGATATCTAGGGGATCGTGAGGCGGTGCTACTAGATGATTTTACCATGATCTGATAGGTGCAACCAGACTTAAGTTCTAACGTTTTTGATCAAGGAGGTTGATGAAAAGAATGAGGTTAATTAGGGTAATACCGAATAGAGACAAATGTTGTCTTGAATCACATGAAGTTGTGAACTCACGGTTAGCTGTATCCCTGAACCATTGAAGGTCATACAAACATTGAATCATGTGTTCCCATTGAGATTGTCAAGTTCAAGGTTTGAATTTGACGACTTTATTTTGATGGAGATCAATCATATTACTTATATGATTGATTTCGTTCGAGTTTGAGACTATCATATATGATGTTAACACTATGTTTTATTGGTACGTGTACGGGGATGTCAAATCATACTTACATGTGATAATATGATGATTAAAAACATATATGTGATCATATGATGATTACACTGAAAAACTCTCACTTGGACTTTCTATGTGGCTATCACTTACAGAGTTAATTAAGTCTGTCGTTATGGTTATACATCATTAATTCTTTGACCTGAGACAACATAAAGGCTCTGCGTAATAGCTCTGCACTTTGATTCGTTTACCGACCTCATGAGGATCATCGGATGACGAGATTGAGTGTGTTCTCGACATACGTAGGAGTCGATGTAATGTAGTTTGGGATTCACCGCTCATTTACGACTGTAGATACCTATGTGATCTGATGAGTTAATAGGGTAAAGAATCGCTGGCTAGAGTAAGACATGGGCACTATATAAAGGTATATCCTTATTTGCACTTACGATGTCAAAATGATTACTCAAAGATACATCACATTGGTATCGAATTCATTTGAAACTCTCGATATACTGATGTTGCGGATTCGATCAGGATATTTGAGTTGAAGGTATCGTAGTGTACGCTAACCACAACTTGCTGGTTCTTGCAGACATTGTCAGTGATATCTAGGGGATCATGAGGCGGTGCTACTAGATTTTACCATGATCTGATAAGTGCAATCAGACTTAAGTTCTAACGTTTTTGATCAAGGAGGTTGATGAAAAGAATGAGGTTAATTAGGGTAATACCGAATAGAGACAAATGTTGTCTTGAATCACATGAAGTTGTGAACTCACGGTTAACTGTATCCCTGAACCATTGAAGGTCATACAAACATTGAATCATGTGTTCCCATTGAGATTGTCAAGTTCAAGGTTTGAATTTGACGACTTTATTTTGATGGAGATCAATCATATTACTTATATGATTGATTTCGTTCGAGTTTGAGACTATCATATATGATGTTAACACTATGTTTTATTGGTACGTGTACGGGGATGTCAAATCATACTTACATGTGATAATATGATGATTAAAAACATATATGTGATCATATGATGATTACACTGAAAAACTCTCACTTGGACTTTCTATGTGGCTATCACTTACAGAGTTAATTAAGTCTGTCGTTATGGTTATACATCATTAATTCTTTGACCTGAGACAACATAAAGGCTCTGCGTAATAGCTCTGCACTTTGATTCGTTTACCGACCCCATGAGGATCATCGGATGACGAGATTGAGTGTGTTCTCGACATACGTAGGAGTCGATGTATTGTAGTTTGGGATTCACCGCTCATTTACGACTGTAGATACCTATGTGATCTGATGAGTTAATAGTGTAAAGAATCGCTGGCCAGAGTAAGACATGGGCACTATATAAAGGTATATCCTTATTTGCACTTACGATGTCAAAATGATTACTCAAAGATACATCACATTGTTATCGAATTCATTTGAAACTCTCGATATACCGATGTTGCGGATTCGATCAGGATATTTGAGTTGAAGGTATCGTAGTGTACGCTAACCACAACTTGCTAGTTCTTGCAGACATTGTCAGTGATATCTAGGGGATCATGAGGCGGTGCTACTAGATTTTACCATGATCTGATAAGTGCAATCAGACTTAAGTTCTAACGTTTTTGATCAAGGAGGTTGATGAAAAGAATGAGGTTAATTAGGATAATACCGAATAGAGACAAATGTTGTCTTGAATCACATGAAGTTGTGAACTCACGGTTAGTTTTATCCCTGAACCATTGAAGGTCATACAAACATTGAATCATGTGTTCCCATTGAGATTGTCAAGTTCGAGGTTTGAATTTGACGACTGTATTTTGATGGAGATCAATCATATTACTTATGAAGGAGTTTATAAATAGTTTCAATATTTTGAGGTTGTGGAGAGTTAAACTGCCTAATATATTGAAGGAAGTTCCAAAATAGGCAGCTGCAAAAAACGAACAGTACTAAATTTTATTCTTTGAAATTTTTATTTTTCACTATATGAACGAGATTTGTACCATCGTCACATACGCCGCCCAAGAAATATATATTGTCAAATTAAAAATTATTTAAAAATTTTAATTTTTCACTGCGTCCTGGGAGCGAGAAAATGATATTCCTACAATAGCATCAGAGCTTATGTTTCTTAATTGTATGATTCGTTTTGTTTATTGATTGAATCGTGTTGAGTTTTTGTTTCTAACCGCTTAAGAAAATTGCATCGCTCCGAAAATTAGATTTTCAAAAAAACCTTATGCGCTGCCTGAAATAGTTTTAGACAACGGGTAACGGACAATGCTATCCAACGCAGGCAGTACGCTACCTGCACATTTTTTTAAATAAAAAGTTCATGTTTTCGTGTAGGGCAACGCATTGCCCTGCGCGAACAGGCAGGTGCTTGCATGCCATTACCCAAGTAGATCGGAGAGCGGGAGAGCACACAGGCAAGGTGCCTATCTCAGACAGCTCTGCCCTTCCCACATGTTGGTTTTGACTTGGGCCCACGAGGTGATTTTTTGAACTTTTTTATAATTTTTGTGTTAAATTGATATTTTATGAAAATATGATCAAATTTACGATTGAAATAAATTTTGATAAAATTATAAATTTTTCTTATTTAGTAAATAATTAATAATTATATTATAATTATTTATAATAAAAAAAATTGCGAGAAATTTTAATTATTAATAAATTTATTGATAATTGAGTAAATATGATTATTCAATTTATTAATTTATTTGAATTATGTCGGTTTGTGATAATTGTACCACATACATGTTTTTATGTCAATATTTGATATTATTTTTTAATATAATATTTGATATTATATGATTTAAGGATGATTGAGAGTCATTATCAATTTTGTAAGTGTATGTAAGGATATTTTACAAGTGAAATTTTAATTATTTGATAATTACTGAAGTTGACTTGTCTATGGCCCGTTCTCACCCCTTATATTTGTATCATAATGTGCCATGAAATATTTAATATAATTATTAGATTTAGTGAGAGATCAAGATTTGAAGATGACGAGCCTAAATTCTCAAAAGTTTTGAATATTGAATAAATGTAAAATATTGAAACTTTTGTAATAATACGTTTCATATCTGCATTTACCTAAGTTTTTGTCTTGGATCCGTCTATGACTCTCATGGATCAAATGACTATCTGTTATCTGTAAGGTCCGAGATTATAGAAATGATATTATTTTAAACCGAGATTATTGAATTAGAGAATTATGGAGTGTTGAATTATATTCCAAGATGTTTGAACTTATTTAGGATTGAAATTGAATCGAAAAGATTGAATAGGGGCCGATTTGCAAATAGTGAAAAGTTGAGGGGCTAAAGTGCAAATATCACTTGAGTTGACACTTGTCACACCATGCATTTAATATATATATAATCTCATTTCCCTTCAAGGAAGAACACCCGAAGACCGAGAATAGCAAGGGACATTCTCAAAGTTTCATTTTGGGGTCACTAATTTGATTTTTACAAGATCCGTCTATCAGAAATTAAATCCGGACACGGTTCTGAGATCCTCTCGTCGTTAGCTACTACAGGACCTAAGTTTTATTGATTTCTGGTATCATTTGAAAATATGATGTTGTAGGAATTTGATATAATTCGTGTATGGTGTTCTTGACATGTTAGACACCGTAGAATCGAAGTCAGATCAGAAAACGGAGTGATTCTGGAATTGTTATGATTTTCTGATTATATTGATTGGAAGTCGAATAGATTTGGCTTACAGACTGATTAAGTATTGTAATGGATATGGGTTATGATTTGTAATTGATATCTGGGAATATGGTATTGACGGGATATTGAAATTGTACCGTTATACCGTTGATTTTGAATTAAATCCAGATTAACCAGATTCAGTATTGAACTGAGAATAGAACATTGATATTGTGATTCTCAATATGTCATTTCAGATTTACAAAGACAGTCTTGAGTTTAGAACTGAGATTGCTTCAGACCGTGACTACAAACGGAAGGTATAAGTCAATGTGGTACTGGGAGATCGACTTGAGTCGGTTTAGACTTGAGTTTCCCTAAATCACATACTTTACTTTATTGCATTGATATAGCATTGATTTGATTGATATACTTGTTCTCTTGATTTATAGATAGCAGGTATTAGACGAGTAGTCTTATGACAGAAGTGTCTGATCGTGGTGGGATCACCACGGGCACATTGCACGATGTCATGAGATATTGTATTGGCGGAAGTGCCATAGTTTGTCACTGGATAATTGGCTATCGATGTGGATAGAGTTATAGCTCCTTCTATTACTGGTGATCAGTATTGTATCGATGTGGATAGAATTATAACTTCTTCTATTACTGTTGATCGATGTTATATCGATGTGGATAGAATCATAGTTTCTTCTATTACTGGTGATCGATACTATACTGATGTGGATAGAAACAGAGCTTCTTCTATTACTGGTGATCGATACTATATCGACGTGGATAGAACTGGAGTCTTTTCTATTACTGTTGGTCGATATGGAGTGCCAATGTTTGGAAACCGGGATCCCTAAACTAGGATTGAGTCTAGTCTGAAACGTGGAGTCACGTATGTGTCGACAGGCTAAGATTGTTTATGTTTCAGATCTGGATACATATATCTGTTACCTGATTACATGTTTTATATTTGTTTATATGATTGCATGTTTCGTTGATTTATACTGTGATTTATTCTCACCGGAGTTATCCGGCTGTTGTCTTGTCTGTATGTGTACATGACAATAGGTGGGACCGGATCATGGTTCAGGAGATGAGGAAAGATCGTGATAGAGTGGAGACTACGGACTTGGAGTGTATATAGGGTTTGAACACTTGATAGTAGTTGTTGAACCTTAGTTTGTACTGATTTGTAGACGGTACAGGACTTGTACTTTATTATATACTGAGTTGTATATTAGATTGTTGTTACTACGTTCCGCATTTTAAAAAAAATTTAGACCCTGTTTTATAATTGATTAATTAGTCACAATGATGATTAAGAACTTGATTAGCGTCCGGGTCCCCACAACAGGTGGTATCAGAGCGATAGATCCTTGAGATTGAGATAGGAGCTAGTGAGCGGGGTAGAATGTGTTTTCTTTCCTGCTTTTGATTGCTAGCATGATTTACTGCTTTATAGTACATGTTTATCTATTTATCTGACTTGATTTGAAAACATGTATTATTAAGAATGAATCAGAGCCGATTCTGGATCAGCAGTAAGATGATCAGAGGAGGACTGAAATAAAACTTTGGTTTGGGGTTGCTAATCCTTTTGATTTCAGATATGTCTCCGAGAAGAATACCAGAACAAGGGAGTACATCGAACCTCCCCTGGATGGGACTCCTACACCGATGGAGAAACTGTTGAAATGGTTTCAGTCATTTCATCCACCGACTTTGAAAGGTACGGAGAATTCCGTGGAATGTGAAAGTTGGTTGGACGATATTGGATCGATGTTTGAATCTTTGGAATATACGGAGGAAAAGAAGGTGAAACTGATAGGACACCAACTGCATGACGTTGCTAAACACTGGTGGATCACGACGAAACGGGCATTGGAACAACGAGGTACGGCCATTACCTGGAATGTGTTTAGAACTGAATTTTATCAACAGTTCTTTCCAGTTTCATATAGGAAGGACAAGGGAGCCGAGTTCGCCAACTTGAGACAGGGCCAGTTAAACATTGAGGAATATGTGGCTAAGTTCTCTACTCTGCTCCGATTTGATCCTTATGTGGCTGAGCATGATGAGGCCGTTGCGGACCAGTTCATAAATGGCCAAAATCCTGAAATCTTTACCTTGGTGAATACCGGGAGGCCAAACAATTTCACCGATGCCTTGAACCGAGCCAAGGGAGCCGAGGCCGGTTTAATGAGACAGAGAGAGGCTTCGTTTGTGCCTTCAGCACCGAGATCACAGCTGCCTCCACCAGCTCCCCGATTTGAAAGCGGTAGTGGTAGTGGGAAGAAAGACTTCCTGAAAGCTAAGGGAAAGAAATTCAAGAAAGCTGGAAGTAGCTCATCCAGTTCGAGTGGCTCTAGACAGACTGGTCAGGGCCAGAGTTACACAGGACCCTATTGTAGCACTTGTGGAGGGAAGCATTCCACTGAGCAGTGCCGAGGAGTGTTCGGCAACTGCCGTATTTGTAAGAAGCATGGACACTTTGCCCGAGTGTGTCCACAGCGTGGTGCCCAGGGATCCCAGGCTGCTGAGTCGTCTGGATCAGCGGCTCAGACAGGTAGACGATCTTCTGCCGTTCATTCCTTTCAGCCATCACCGCCTACTCAGTCACAGCAGAGGCCAGGAGGGAGCCAGACAGCGAGCCAGCCTCCTCGACAGCAGGCCCGACAATTTGCTTTGACTTAGGAGCAAGCACAGGATGCACCTGATGATGTCGTGGCAGGTAACTGTTTTATTTCTGGTTATCCTGCATATGTGTTGATTGACACTGGTGCATCACATACTTTTATTTCTGAGAGATTTGCATTGAGTCATGCGTTACCTATTGAGTCATTGTCTGCGGTAGTGTCTGTTTCTTCTCCGTTAGGGACAGGGTTGATGTCAGTGAAATCTGTTAAATCTAGTATACTGCAGTACGATGGGCATACAATTGAGTTGGACTGTATTGTGCTTGGGATATCCGATTTTGATTGTATTATCGGTATCGATACGTTAACCAAGTACAGTGCTACAGTCGATTGTTTCCACAAGATTGTCCGATTCAGACCTGAGATGGCTGAGGAGTGGAAATTTTATGGTAAGGGTTCTCGTGCTAGAATTTCTTTGATATCTGCTATGAATATGACTCGACTATTGCAGAAAGGAGCGGATGGATTCTTGGTTTATTCAGTTGATTTACTGAAATCGGGTCCATCATTGGCGGATTTGCCAGTGGTGTGTGAGTTTGCTGATGTCTTTCCAGATGAGATTCCTGGATTGCCTCCGATGCGAGAGATCGATTTCAGTATTGAATTGATGTCAGGTACAGTTCCGATTTCGAGAGCTCCTTACCGAATGGCACCGATCGAGTTGAAAGAGTTGAAAGAACAGTTGGAGGATTTACTGGCCAAGGGGTATATCAGACCGAGTGTATCTCCTTGGGGTGCTCCAGTACTGTTCGTGAGGAAGAAGGATGGGTCGATGAGACTTTGTATCGACTACCGGCAACTGAACAAGGCAACGGTAAAGAATAAATATCCATTGCCTCGTATTGATGATTTATTTGATCAGTTGCAGGGTTCTTCGGTGTATTCCAAGATCGATCTGAGATCGGGATATCATCAACTGAGAGTCAGAGATTCTGATATCTCAAAGACAACATTCAGAACCAGGTATGGACACTATGAGTTTATTGTCATGCCTTTTGGTTTGACGAATGCACCGGCAGTTTTTATAGGGTTGATGAACCGAGTTTTTCAGAAATATCTCGATGATTTCGTGATTATTTTCATCGATGATATTTTGATTTATTCAAAGAATATGATGGAGCATGCTGAACATTTGAGAACTGTGTTACGAATTTGGAGGGCTGAGAAAATGTATGCTAAACTGTCGAAATGCGAGTTCTGGTTGAAACAGGTGGTATTTCTGGGTCATATTATATCAGGAGATGGTATTTCTGTTGATCCCAGCAAGGTTGAGGCAGTGACTTCTTGGCCAAGACCGACATCTGTACCAGAGATTCGCAGCTTTATGGGTTTGGCAGGATATTATCGACGTTTTATTAAAGACTTCTCGAGTATTGCCAAACCGATTACACAGTTGACTCAGAAAAATGCTCCATTTGTTTGGTCAGAAGACTGTGAATCCAGTTTTCTGGAATTGAAAAAGAGATTGACCAGTGCGCCTGTGTTGACGATTCCTTCAGGTACTGGTGACTTTGTTGTTTATTGTGATGCATCTCACCGAGGTTTGGGTTGTGTTTTGATGCAGCGGGGGCATGTGATTGCTTATGCCTCGAGACAGCTGAAACCCCATGAATCTTGTTACCCAATTCATGATCTTGAATTGGCAGCCATAGTCTTTGCTTTGAAAATATGGCGACATTACCTTTACGGTGAGAAATTCGAAATCTATTCTGATCACAAAAGCTTGAAATATCTGTTTTCACAATCAGAGTTGAATATGAGACAGCGAAGATGGCTGGATTTATTGAAGGACTTTGATTGTGAGATTAAATACTATCCAGGGAAGTCCAATGCAGCAGCTGATGCACTAAGTCGAAAGGTGTGTGCACTATCCTTATCGACTATGGGTGTTTCCAATTTGATTGAAGACTGCTGCTTGTCTGGATTAGTATTTGAAACAGATGAGAGACCTATAAGATTATATACTATTCAAGCTGAACCAGAGCTGATTTTGAGAATCAAAGCAGCTCAGAAAGATTATCAGAATATACAGAAGTCGATTGCTATGGTTAAAGCTGGACATCGATCGGAATATCAGTTGAAAAATGATATTTTGTATGTGAATAATCGTCTGGTTGTGCCGAATGTTTCGGATTTGAAACAACGAATACTGATAGAAGCGCACAACAGTCGTTTTAGCATTCATCCTGGCGACAGGAAAATGTACAATGATCTAAAGACACAGTATTGGTGGAAGCAAATGAAATCTGATGTTACTGAATTTGTATCCAAGTGTCTGAATTGCCAACAGGTGAAAGCTGAGAGGAAGAAACCAGGAGGATTGTTGCAGAGTTTGTCAATTCCTGAATGGAAATGGGATTACATTTCCATGGATTTCGTGACACAGTTACCACGTTCCTCCCGAGGTTGTGATGCGATTTGGGTCGTGATTGATCGATTGACCAAATCAGCATGCTTTATTCCATACAAGATGACTTATAGATATGATCAGATGACCGATATCTATGTCAAGGAAGTAGTAAGACTGCACGGAGTGCCGAAGTCGATTGTTTCAGACCGTGATCCTCGGTTTACTTCGCATTTCTGGCAGAGTTTGCAGCAAGCTCTTGGTACAAAGTTACATCTAAGTACCGCATATCATCCACAGACTGACGGACAGTCAGAACGGACGATTCAGACGTTGGAAGATATGTTAAGAGCTGTGGTGCTTGATTTTAGTACTAATTGGCAAGATGCATTGCCTCTCTGTGAATTTTCGTACAACAATAGCTATCAGACTAGTATTGAGATGGCACATTTTGAAGCGTTGTACGGAAAGAAGTGTAGATCCCCTCCTTATTGGAATGATATCTCTGAAGTTCCTGAGACTGGACCTGACATGATCAGAGATATGACCGAGAAATTAAAATTGATTCAGAAGAAAATGAAGGCAGCTCAGGACCGACAAGCCAAATATGCCAACCTCAGAAGACGACCGTTAGTATTTGAGGTAGGAGACCGAGTATTCCTGAAGATTTCTCCTTTCAGGGGTGTTGTCCGATTTGGCAAGAAAGGGAAATTGTCTCCAAGATATGTAGGTCCTTATGAAATTCTTGAAAAGATAGGAGATCGTGCCTATCGACTTGTCTTACCGCCTTCATTATCTGGAATACATGATGTGTTTCATGTATCAATGCTGTGGAAATATCTCCCCGATGATTCTCACGTGATTCAGCCAGACGAGACCGAGCTGGATGAGACATTGAGTTATGTCGAGAAACCGATTCGGATTATCGATCGTAAAGAAAAACAACTCAGAACAAAGATTATTCCACTTGTGAAAGTTCAACGGACTCGTCATGGTGTTGAAGAAGCTACTTGGGAGACTGAATCAGATATGAGACAAGAATTCCCAGCATTATTTCACTGATGTAAATTTCTTATACAGTTTCTGTATATACTCCTTGTTGATATGATGGAATGTCTGTGATTTCGAGGACGAAATCATGTCTCAGAGGGGGAGAATTGTAAGGTCCGAGATTATAGAAATGATATTATTTTAAACCGAGATTATTGAATTAGAGAATTATGGAGTGTTGAATTATATTCCAAGATGTTTGAACTTATTTAGGATTGAAATTGAATCGAAAAGATTGAATAGGGGCCGATTTGCAAATAGTGAAAAGTTGAGGGGCTAAAGTGCAAATAGCACTTGAGTTGACACTTGTCACACCATGCATTTAATATATATATAATCTCATTTCCCTTCAAGGAAGAACAGCCGAAGACCGAGAATAGCGAGGGACATTCTCAAAGTTTCATTTTGGGGTCACTAATTTGATTTTTACAAGATCCGTCTATCAGAAATTAAATCCGGACACGGTTCTGAGATCCTCTCGTCGATAGCTACTACAGGAAGTAAGTTTTATTGATTTCTGGTATCATTTGAAAATATGATGTTGTAGGAATTTGATATAATTCGTGTATGGTGTTCTTGACATGTTAGACACCGTAGAATCGAAGTCAGATCAGAAAACAGAGTGATTCTGGAATTGTTATGATTTTCTGATTATATTGATTGGAAGTCGAATAGATTTGGCTTACGGACTGATTACGGATTGTAATGGATATGGGTTATGATTTGTAATTGATATCTGGGAATAGGGTATTGATGGGGATATTGAAATTGTACCGTTATACCGTTGATTTTGAATTAAATCCAGATTAACCAGATTCAGTATTGAATTGAGAATAGAACATTGATATTGTGATTCTCTATATGTCATTTCAGATTTACAAAGACAGTCTTGAGTTTAGAACTGAGATTGCTTCAGACCGTGACTACAAACGGAAGGTACAAGTCAATGTGGTACTGGGAGATCGACTTGAGTCGGTTTAGACTTGAGTTTCCCTAAATCACATACTTTACTTTATTGCATTGATATAGCATTGATTTGATTGATATACTTGTTCTCTTGATTTATAGATAGCAGGTATTAGACGAGTAGTCTTATGACAGAAGTGTCTGATCGTGGTGGGATCACCACGGGCACATTGCACGATGTCATGAGATATTGTATTGGCGGAAGTGCCATAGTTTGTCACTGGATAATTGGCTATCGATGTGGATAGAGTTATAGCTCCTTCTATTACTGGTGATCAGTATTGTATCGATGTGGATAGAATTATAACTTCTTCTATTACTGTTGATCGATGTTATATCGATGTGGATAGAATCATAGTTTCTTCTATTACTGGTGATCGATACTATACTG
The DNA here is from genome assembly GCF_022965805.1 of Primulina eburnea. Lineage (NCBI taxonomy): Eukaryota > Viridiplantae > Streptophyta > Magnoliopsida > Lamiales > Gesneriaceae > Primulina > Primulina eburnea. Next base: position 8,589,657 of record NC_133101.1, read on the forward strand.
ATGTGGATAGAAACAGAGCTTCTTCTATTACTGGTGATCGATACTATATCGACGTGGATAGAACTGGAGTCTTTTCTATTACTGTTGGTCGATATGGAATGCCAATGTCTGGAAACCGGGATCCCTAGACTAGGATTGAGTCTAGTCTGAAACGTGGAGTCACGTATGTGTCGACAGGCTAAGATTGTTTATGTTTCAGATCTGGATACATATATCTGTTACCTGATTACATGATTTATATTTGTTTATATGATTGCATGTTTCGTTGATTTATACTGGGATTTATTCTCACCGGAGTTATCCGGCTGTTGTCTTGTCTGTATGTGTACATGACAATAGGTGGGACAGGATCAGGGTTCAGGAGATGAGGAAATATCGTGATAGAGTGGAGACTACGAACTTGGAGTGTATATAGGGTTTGAACACTTGATAGTAGTTGTTGAACCTTAGTTTGTACTGATTTGTAGACGGTACAGGACTTGTACTTTATTATATACTGAGTTGTATATTAGATTGTTGTCACTACGTTCCGCATTTAAAAAAAAAATTAGACCCTGTTTTATAATTGATTAATTAGTCCCAATGATGATTAAGAATTTGATTAGCGTCCGGGTCCCCACATTATCGATCATCGTTTATTATTTATAATGCATGTGATATATTATAAATAATCAATATGTGCATTATTATTATTGTGATAATTAGAGTTACCTGAGTCCGGTAAACATACAAACAAACATAACATAGTTTTTAAATCAAACTGATTAGACAAATTTTTGAAATTAAAATCCCTCATTTTGAATAAGATTTGAAAGTTAAATCAGGCTCATTAAAAGAAAAATTGAATAAAAGTTTAATATTTTCTTGTCTTCCATCAATGGTCGAATTTTCGCACTCAATGTCTGACTCATATAATTGGGTAGGCCTGGACGCAGGAAAATGTGACTTTCACTGACATTATTGATATGAATTATTTGGAACTCCCATGACTTTGACTTACATGATTGGGGGATCTCATGACAACCGTCCACTAATATTTGACATTGACGAGCCGGGCTCGATACGTAAAGATAAATAAGATAATATTATTGGTCCCTTATGAAGTGTGAGACAATTACACGGAGGTTGCAAGGGTTTGTAATTGAGATCTAATTTTTGGAAATTATGATTGGCTGATATAATTCGGGATCATCATTTAACATTTAGACTTTGTGTACTCAATATGGAAATATGATTTCTCATTTTCATCGGAGAGCGTTGAAAATGTCAAAATAATAAGAGATAATTCATAAAAACAAAAGAAATGGACTTGTGTTTATAGAATAGAAAATTTGAATTTGATTAAGTATTTGAAATAATGATTTGAAATTTTTTCATATATGGATGTATTAGAAATCCGTCATATTGACTCAAAATATAACTAGTTAGGATTTTAAATTCATTTTCAAGTAGATTTACCCAACTGAACTAACATATTGAAATTTTTAGCTCCAAGTTAATCAATCCAAAAGCAACACGAAGGTTGATTATTTAGTTTTCGTAGCGATAACTATGTAGTCCCTCTTATTGATTTATGATTTTTATATACTTTTGGATATCAAATAGATACCCCAATTTCCCGGAATGATAATTCAACACAGGAGACAAAAAGCATCTACAATTCATAAACAGTGTCTGCCGATGCAGTATATTTGTAGTCGATAAAATGCTTGCTTGCGTCAATGGAGTTGGTCGTCTCAGCCAACTCTCTTGCTGCCACCTCAGAGGAAATGGAATAAACATGGCTACAAAAAGGCCACGAAAGAGAATTGCTTTGGAACCCATATCAAATTTGAGTTTGTGCTTCAAATTTTTTATGTATTTATTCCATATAGGAGAGAGACAAGTGCCACTCATTAGAGAAGAACAGCAGAGGCAACAGAGACCAATATTCTATGTATGAATCTTGTAGGCCATTGTTGTCTAAGCTGGATCTGTTATTAAACTTGTCTGATTTGCAGGTGTCTCCTGAATTTGGGTTTCCAGAAATAAATTATGATTACCCGGTTTCTCCGCAAAAATCCACATGCGAAACATTAAACTATGTATTAAGTAAGAGGCACTAAAAATATATGGACCAAATAATCTCCACCATTGTATTGGCTGCTGACAGAATACCCTTCCAATTGGTAAAAACAAGTTTAATAAGAGGAACAGGTATTTTCAAAGCCAAAAAACAATTATATTAAATTCTACTGAACTTAAAAATGTGTCAAGGCTTCAGAGGGGAGAGAATTCCCATATGTACACGACAGGATCAGAAGCGATGGAACAAAATTGCAAGCACCTCTCTTTATCATTTCTAACGGCTGTGAAGTGAAAGTGATGTCTTCGTTCACCGAGTTGGGGGAAAGAGAAATAGATTTCTTTGCCTTCTAAGCTTATGAGTATGAACAGCTGTTAAAACAACTCAATGGGAGTGGAGTGTAGCAAAATGCAAACATCCTAGCACTGTCCCTTGTAAAATTTGAGAAGAAAATAAACAGGTATGTCAATTCTCCAGTGACCTGTGCATCCGGTACGATATTTTGGCTTAAGCAGAATCTACTGATTGTGGTGAACTTAGCGATCCCATCCTCTCACATCTATGGCTCGTGATAATTCCCTGCAATGCTCATTTCCGTAGCAACGCTATCTGAACTAGTACTTTTAACACACTGCAATAGCTGTTCGTCAACTTTCTTTATCCAGCTTCATTGATGCGGAATGAGCAAGGCGATCTGAACTAGTACTTTTAACACTCTGCAATAGATGTTCGTCAACTTTCTTTATCCAGCTTCATTGGTGCGTCATTGGTTTCTGTTATAACCTGAAGAAGTTCCAGCGGAGTAGCTGCCGGATCCAGCTCCACGCAATCTTTGGGGGCGTCTTGAGCTTCAAGACCAGAAGCAAATGGTTTGGGACCTGATGAGAAAATCGGAACATCTCTTCCTCGGGTATTCTGTTGATCATTTCAGGGTCCAAATTTGGACAAAAAACTGTTTTGAACCCGACCACCTTCACAAGAGGAGCAACAGCGACACCCATATCCTCGCTATAGTCGTCTAATACCGTCACCATATCATACTTGTGTATAACTTCATCAGGTGTCTGCTGGTTCCAATCAGATGACCAGTTCAAGGGTGAATTAAAATGCCTCCGCGCAGCCCTTTTGAACAGCTAACCTTATGAGAAAAGGAATTGATGAATTTACAAGTTTCATATTTGCCCACCCTAAATTCTCCACATGTTTTATAGAAACCTGAGCCTATCCAATCTAAACTACCAAATTCACTGTTGGTTTTTGAGTTAAGCCAGCTGATCCTCAACTTAAATGGCTTTCTAGAGATGACCTTGTTGATTAGAGCATAGAAACGTGGCATGCCATCGTCATGGTCATAGGCAGCCCAAACCTCATTATCTCCAAAACAACTTTCTGTTCTATCCAGATCAAAATCATAAAAATCGGGATCTGGTACATTTATGGATGGCACAACAGGAAATGTGGCATTACCAGAAGCACGGTTAACCTGACATTCTCGACTTCTCTCTTTCTTGCTTGCTTTCGTCTTGTCTTTCTCTTTAGTCACGGGCTTGGATATCATCTCCAACCGCCATTCATTTTGTGTCTTCTGAATCTCCAGCCGGGCCTTGACCATCAACATGTTTCGGGTTTTTTATGCCAGTCAACTCTCTAGTGATGTTTGGCATAGCATATGTTCCAGAAAAACCATAAACACTTGATCCAGCATTCATACTGGAAGTTCCAAATCCACCATGTCCCTGGGCTGACTTATTGTTCGTTCCAGATATCTTGACATCTTCATCTAATTTTCTCTTTTTAATATTTGCCTCCCACCCAGAGGAGATATGTGATTCAGTTTGTGCTCTCTTCAACTTATCCTGTGCCAGTTGAACAACATTGGCAGCTTTTGCTGCAATCCAAGGATCTGTTTTACCTACAGTAGCTGTTCCAGAGAGTGAATCCTGATGGTGGTTAACATACCTAAAAGAATTTGGACCTGACTGGCCTGGTATTGACTTTTGAGCAGCTGCACAATTTTTTACAGGATCATAGGCATTTCGACTGGTTACATGATTACCATGACTTGGGTGCCGCTGCCGAGGAAACTGATTGGCTGGTTCTGAACAATTGTATGGAGAAGCAGTCTCTGTAGCCCTAAAGGCCTTCTTACAATTGGGACAAAGAAGAGTATTGTTAAGATATATCCTTGCATACTCATAATGCATCTTACACAAATCACAGACCGTCCAAAAGGTATCAGTTCGTTGATGGGATGGAGTAGGAGTAGGTTTAGGGGGAACCTTCACATTATTATTTTGGGTTACCGGAGCTGATGATGTCCTGCTTGCAAATTTGTAATACCCATTCGCTCTGGGTGCCACTGATGGACCACCATTATGCATAGGAACCTTCTGGGGAAACCCCTTGGAGCCTCTCCTTTGATTATAAGCCAGCCTTTTTGCCTTATCTGATAACAAAGTCCATGCTTCAGAAACTAGTTTAAATGCACCTTCAGCACCAGTAGATTTATTTTTATCAGGGTGAAGCATGAGGGCAAACTTCCTGTACTGTTTTCTTATTGTTTCATCATCAGCTGAGGGGCTTACACCAAGTACTCCGTACCAATCTACTTCTCCATTTATCTTATTCTCCGCAGATACATATACATCCAGTGTTTTCGACAATTGGGATATGCCATCTAACCCTGCATACAGAGTCTGAGCTTTCAAGGAAAACTTTCTTGCGCCCCCAAAATCTTTTTTCTCTAACTTGCTCTCAGCAATTGATTTGGCCCTCAGGGCTTCGTCTTTATTGCACTCCATCCTTAAAAATGAAATGCCTCCAAATTTTCACCTATCAATGCATGTACTATTAAGTCACAACAAGAACCACAGAATAACAGTGATTGTTTGGCAACAAAGGCCCTCCCAAATAATGATTTCCAAGTACCTGAAGCACGACAGACGATAAAATATATGTTACTACAAAAAATTAGATATATAAATCCCAGAACAGAATTATTCTAATTAGAATTGGATATTCATGGAACAGTCTGAGTTCAGATATAATATCACGTGAGTTGTTTTTTTTACGATTATCAAGATTTGCTAGGGGTGAATGATCATAATAAACCTAGCAATCACGTCATTGCAGAATATCGGAAAATAACTAGCTCATGACTTCAACTTCCAAAGTAATATCCTCAAAGGCTTGGAATCACACGTGAAATCAATAATTGAGATCAGAAATAAAAAAAAAGAAGGAAAAACTCCACATACACCATGTCTGGCAGCAGCGGTGCAGCCAACAGATTGATACGCCAACAACATTTACATTAGAATTTAAACCACCCCCACATTATTGAGCACCCATCTTCTCGACATTTTAAAAAGGTCAAGAACTAAAGGCGCTTGAAAACGACATGCTTTACAATAAACAACACATTCACGAAGAAGCACTGATGCTCTATCGCTACCTATGATGGACAAGCATGGACATCGGATTAGACAATTTTCAAAATTTGTTATATAATATGAAATGATACACTAATTTATATAGAAATAAGATTTAATATATAATAGAGATACAAAAATGCATATGCAAATTAATAACACAAATATCATGAACACGTCAATGATTAAAATTAAACAATTTTTTTGTGCAACACATTAAAACTCAAGTTTATTTTAAAATCAATCTAATAATCACAAATAATGATGCATAATATATTATAAAAAGTCCAATTTGTTTTTATCAACAACTCCAAACCATGTTTTTTTGTTTTTTTAAAATTAATTATTAATTACTGGTGGAAAAATCTTAATTTTTAAAATATTGCCAAAAAAGATCCCTACTGTATCCTTTTAAAATCAAAGATAATTCTTGCCCATCGGACATGGTCAGGATACTCCTCTGGTCTTATCGAATACCGTATCCGATTTATTTTTTAGTGTTATTTATCGGATACTTACAGTAGCTGTTCCCACATCTATCCATTTTCAGGGAGTATCTGATTGAATACATGGTCATTTTTGGAGTATCCATGCACCATATATCATGCAACCTAAAACCCAAATAGTTAAAACCACAAAATCAAGAAGCCTGTTTTAACTTGACGATCAAAAACCTCAAAACTGCAGTTGAACTACTTGAGATCTGGTGTCAGTCTAATCCATACCACATACATGGAAAATTTTGGTCTTAGTGGATACCTGATCGAGTGTGTTTTTGGGTCGGATTCTAATCCATACACATGATTTCTGGAATTTTTGGCACACCTCTACTACCGAGTGATCTAAAGTTAGTGATGCCACCACAACATTAAGAATCGAATAATTGATACTTTCTAATTATGTTATCATTGGTGTATTCTATATAAACTACATACGTGCATTTTTTTGTAACAAATCAAATTAATCCCAAAATAATTTGGAGAATCCTAATTAAATCGAACTAAATTATAGAGTTACATCTTTCAATTATATGATATTCCCCAATGGTTAGTGGTCTATAAGTTTCTTTCTAATACATCATTGCGTTCACTTGAGTTTTAAATTATTAATTTTCATGAGACACTAGTGAGATATACATTCTAAATGACAATTAACCAACAATCATGACTCAATCATTAATCTATGAACTGTGACATTTGAGATGTTTCCTGCACTTGGAGATAGCTAGTGCTGAGGATTAGCTCTTTTTTTCCCTATTAGTATATTCTTCTTCAAATTAACAACCTGAAATTTAAGGAGTAACACCAAACAGTGACAATGAAGTGGCTCAAATCCTCCGGAAAAAAACCCATACCAAAACATGAACTAATAATCTCAGCAGCATTAAATGACAAATGGCAGTTCGAACAAACTCTGAGTGCACAGAACTACGAAAACAGTGAACACCCACAAATCCCAAATTAACCCCTTAAATCGACGAAAAGGAGCACTCCCAAGGGATCTAATATAATCAAACAAGAGATTGTCAAGCTACCTAATATAATTCAACACATTTCCCAAAAACCCTAGTTTACAAAAACAAAAATTCAGTTTCGACGTAAATCTGAACACATGAAAATTAAAGGAATGTAAGAATTACTGGCAAAATTCAGAATTTGAATGAGATGGAACAGTGATTGTTCAAATTTTCCTACTTTCCCACCAAATTGAACTTGGACAGAACCCTAGAAGACAATGGAGAAAGCTAAAATCGTGATCGAAACAATAGGTCTATGAGAAGGTTGCGTTTCATAGTAAACACAAACTATTGTTTTCCCATCTAACCAGAGTTGGAGTTAACCATGGTTAGATTTACTCAATTAACTCAACCATTGTTGTGAGATGGCTTCATTTTCATAGTGAACACTTTTGGGGATAATACTCATTTTCGTCCTTATTGTTTATTATTTTTCTCATTTCAGTCCTTCTTCATTTTTACAGCTTAATTAATCCTTCAAGTTTTCAAAATCTTCCTGAATTGGTCTCTATCGTTATCTTGACGTTAAGATTAACGTTGACTCACGTCATGTGCATCTCACATGATCATTTCTTTGTGAAGGCAATGGTTTACTCCTTTTCATTTTACTCCCCACCTCTACAACACTTACTCCCCACTTTTACAACCCTAATTCCAAACCCACAGCTAGGGGTGAGTATTCGGCCAATTCGGTTACCGATCGAACCGAATTAGCTATAACCGAACCGAACCGAAATATTAGCCATAACTGCACCGATCGAATTAATTTTCATAACCGATGAAAACAGAACCGAATTAAAATCAGTTAATACGGTCGGTGACCGAATTAACCGATTAAAAAAAAATTGTGATTTAACTTTAATTATATATGTAATTTTTTTTTTAGCACTACAGTTTACACAAATGCATAAAAACATAAAATTACACACATCACAAATGTATAAATTTTATTTGAACACAATTAATACATATTATAGTGATTTTAAAATTAAAAATTATAATATTTATAAAAATTGATAAATAAATTTTTTTTATTAAATAATAATATTTATTATATCGGTTAATTCGATTAACCAATTTCAAAATTTTGAAAACCGTAACCGAACCGAATTAGCTGATATAACCGAATTTTTAAATTTGAAAATCGAATTTCCGAAATAACCGAACCGAATTTCCGAATTGGCTCGGTTCGGTCGGTTAATTCGGTTTAACCGAAAATCTTGTTCACCCCTACCCACAGTGAGCTCGAAGAAAATTTAGCAATTCCAGATTCAATCTACTACACATCTACGGTAAAGACTTTTCATTATTTTCCATGATTTTGTTGTAGCTTCTCGATTAGTATCTTTTCGTAGCATTCTTATTTTGTGAATTTTTATATAATTTTGAAATGGATATGAGTTGATCCTAAATAGTAAATAGAATATATATGTATATATATCTCAACATTTTGGAATATAAATTTCGAATGTAGTTTATCAATATTTTTCTAATTTGTTAGGCACATCCTGGTAGCATAATTATCATGCTTGGATTTATTTTATTTGGTGAAGCTTTATCTAATTCTCATACTTAATTATATTTACTTTTTGATTTTTGCGAAATTTTTCAACAGATTACTAGCATGATTATTTTATTATAAATTTAGTGTGTATTTTGTAACTTTCCATGTGATTTGCTTATGTGATTATCATGTTTAGTTTATGAATTATTTTTAGAATTTGAAATTTCTTATTTAATGTAGAGGAAAACATATGTTGTATTTGTTGAGAAGACTCAATTGGGAGGAGACTCGAGTGCAAGTGAATAAATACAGTGGAGCTTCTCACAAATCCTATTGAGAAGAGTAATTGAAATCATTTGATGAGTATATGAAGAAACAATCTGCTGGAGCTGCTACTTATAACTCTAACGAGGCAAAATGTTCAAGTTCAACATTTGATGCAAGTTCGAGTAGAAAACCAAAAGAGTATGAAAGAATAGCCCACTTAGTATATGCTCAAATGGAATTGGAACGTGAGAATCGCAAAAATGCATTGAAAATGGAAGAGTTATTTAAAGAGCTCAAAGAAATATTAGAGTCTCTACACCTTGGTGAATATCAATAGAGTAGTTATTGCTTCTGTTGGTGGCGCAGCTAATGAGGCACATCTAAGTGAGGAAAGGAAAGAAGAGAAGGAGGAGAGAGATGATGCATGTGTTTCTATCATTTTCGATTATGTTGCACTTGTGTAAAAACTAAAGTTTGTTTTTTGGATTATGGGATTTGAAATAAGAATGCAACAATTTGTCTTTAATATTGACTTGAGTAAGATGTCTAATATTCATCTTGTGTTTGCAACTGTGATTGGTCATTCTTTGTGTCCAATTTTTTATTTTCATTATTTTTTTTCAAATTGTTACTGGTGGAAACTTAGCATAAATATGTTTTGCTATTTCCTTATTTTTATAGTTCTAAGAATCTGCAGCTACTTACTGCTTTATAAGGAAAGAAATGCCAAACGAGGGATTAAGAAAAATAGAGAACCATTCCATAAAAAAAAAAAAAGAAGGAAGATGTATATCATTCCAAGAAAAAAAAAAAGCATTAAGAAAACTCAAACAGAACCATTCCAGCAAAAAGAAAAAAAAAACTCAATGATTCCTTAAAGCTACTAATTTCATAACCACAACATTTACTTCCACAACCATTAAAATCCAACAAAAAATAAATAACATGTCTACAACCACTACTTCCATAAAATTTAGAATCCAACAAAACAAGATAATATGTCATCAACCTCTAGTTCCAAAACCATCCAATATTTTTTTAACATCAGGTTTCTGATTGATTTTTCAAGATTTTGATGATGATCCAGTACCCATTTCCTTTCCGGCATCTTTCATTGAACGAGATCCACTTGATTCTATCGATGTTTTTTTTTCTTTGATCATCCAATGAAGCTCTCAAATTAGACACAGTTACGAAGTTCCTTCCGTCTTTCACAATAACATGTGTTCGTTTGTTGAATATTTTATGAACCTGAGAAAAAGATTAAAAAATTGAAACATATCCAACTCACAAAAATAAATGTAAAAGGTTTAGTTGCATTTACATTAACTAATGAGATTCTGTTAGAGCTGTCAGTAATTGATACTCCAGATGCTCGTTGTCGTATTACCTGAAAATAATCATTTAAATCGAAATTTTTTTAAAAAAATTACCGTCACTTAAAATAAACATAAATACACAACAAATAGCTGATAACCGGTAGTTTTTTCTTTTTTTTTTTTGAATGTTGCTTCAGCACGTTCTGTGGTTTTATTTTATATGAATCTTTCGCTTTCATCTGATAGTGTGTTGCCTTGTGTAGTCGCATCAAGCTCGGCTTCATTACATGTTTGTGGTGCAGCTTCTATGTCACCTATTAAATGCTTAATATTATTTAACTAAAAATTAAAATAAGAATCTTAAATAACATAAAAGCAACTCCTCAACATCACCTATATCCATTTCATTGTAATTTTTTGGTGTTTCAATTTCACCTCTGTCCATTTCATTGTTTTCTTGTGTTGTGTTATCTAAACCACTTGCTTTAGATATGTTGCAACTCCTTTGATTGTGTCCAAACCCACCACATGTCCGACATTTGTTGTTTCGTTTCACACCTTTCAGCTTTGATTGTCTTGAAGATGGAATTTTATCAGGTTGTCGGCTTCTCAACTTAGCTGGCCTACCAACTTTTTCTTTATACATTGGTGGTAATGGAGGGATTAACTGGAATTCAGGCCATAGGCTGGTCCATTAATGGGCATGATGGATCGTGAGTAACACTGCTTGTATTTCAAAACACTGTAAAAACGATGTACATAAGCCTCTGGGTTCTCTTGTTTAGACCAAATAGCACAAACAACATGTGGACATGGAATTCCAGTCAAATCCCATTTCCTACAACTCATACTACACAGGTCAACAGAGTGCTGCTGGTGTAATCCTGTGATCTGAAAATGTGTCTCATCAGCCATCAAAAGAGCTGCTTCCTTGCTATTTTTTGCCAACACAACTTTAATTTTCGGACACATCACACCATCCCATTTCTCGGCCTTTTCTCTGTTCATTGAAACCTGGCCATCAACAAATTTCTTAATGTTTCGAACATTGAAATGATTGGTTTTTCTCTTGCATCTAAAATCATGCTGTTGAAACACTTACACATGTTATTAAGAAGTATATTACCTTTTGGAATTATGCTAAAGTATGCGTTGGATCAGTGTTGTTCAGGTTTTCTCCTTCCACCAATGCATAAGCAATAGGAAAAATGTTTTTATTTGGATCTAGGCCAACTGCTGTCAACAATTGCCCACCACTATTGGTTTTCAAAAAACATCCATCAACTCCAACCACAGGTCTACAAGACTCTTTAAAACCTTTTTTACAGGCCGGAAAGCACACGTACAGCTTCTGAAATCTTGGCCCATCATCTTCATCAGTCAGTTTCAGAATCACAGAAGCACCATCATCGGACCTTCTCAGTTCAGCGCAATAATTTTTTATTCGGCTAAATTGTTCCGCTATGCTACCATCAACTAGCTTCAATGCTTTTTTCCGACCCAAATAATCTTGTTTATATGTGAGGGCTACATTCAAAGTAGATTTAACCTTTTCTCTGAATTCTCTGGTACCTAACTTAGAATTTGATTTCAATTTATTTACAAAAGTTTCACCTAACCAGCTTGACTTGATGTTTTTGTTCTTAACATTCCAATAGTAGTTTTTGTGCTCAGATTCAAATATCTTTATCTGCCAGCAATTGTCCTTATTCATCTGAATAACCCATTTACATCCTTGATTTTTGCACACACCTCGAAGCCTACTTTTGTCATTATTGACAAAGTTCACAACCATCCCTCGTTTGATACAATGACTTTCTATAGCAAACTTTGCCTCTTTTTTTGAATTAAATATCATACCAAGCTTCAACTCAGGATTTTCCGAATATTCATACATTTGGAATTTTTGTGTATCATTTTCTTCAGAATCAAATGTACTCTCTAACTCATCACTTTCTGCACAATCATCATCTCCTTCATCACCTTGCATTCTCTCAAACAAATCATTTGAAATATCACCATCAATGACTATAGTTTTCTCCTTTCCCTTAAAATTTTCATCTTCATCAAAATCAAATTCACTATCGTAAAATTCTGCATCATCTTCATCATTTATTCCAACCCTTGTTTTTGGTTCAACTTATTTTGGTTTCTCTAAAACATCATATGCATCTATCTGATTTATTGAAAAAAAATTCATCATGTTCAATATAAATTTCCACTTCAAAGTTTTTGGGGACATGGTTCCTAATTTCAACCACAGCAGCATCACTTTCCAAATATCTTCCATTGTTCAAAGATTTACCGATTTTGTGCCAAAATCTGAACATGTCTTTCTCCAGGCATCCTACTTCCTTAGCATAACCTCATAGTTCAATCAAACATATCTTATCTATATCCACAAAATCAAAGTATTCAGTACTCCCACCTTTGTACATTTTCCTCTTGTGATTGGTATCCATTGAACCATTGTAGTACAGTTTAATTGTAACAAGAGTGGGTTCTCCCATCCAGCCTAACAAACAGAATATTAACATAAGTAAATGTGATAATCTCAATAAATTTATCCACAAAGTCATCACATTAAAAAAGAGAAACATTACCATAATTCGGGGTGAATTCAAGAGAATGTATACTTCTTTTAGCCATTACCGACTTCCACTTTAGCAAATCTACCAATCTGTAATTTAAAAAAAAAAAAATCCATGAATAAAAATTTGCGTCAAATATTTGTTGTGTATATCCAAATCACTATCCACTATAAATAATCATTTCCAGCCCAGACGGAGCCATATTTCTGGCTCCGCCACTGTAGTATGACTTCTTAGTTCTTACAAATCCAAACCATTTTTTCATGACCGTGCAGACGAATAAATCACTCCGTGATCGTACTTTTCTAATTTCATTTTATTGGGTTACTTAGGTATGTAAAATAGATGTAGCAATTTTTGTTTGGATAAGATATTACGTTTCAATTGAATTTGAATCTATGCCATGAATATGAATTAATTTGTTTAATGTCAATTTGTCGATTTCCTTTTTTTTAATACTTTTTCTTTGTCTGATTAAAGTCAATATTGAAAAAAATGGATATTTTGTTTGGTTATATGCTTGATAATATTATATATTTCTTTAGAGCAAAAATTTGTAAGTATAAATTATGTGGATTGATATCTAATATTTTAGTATTATGTAGTGTGTTCCATTTGTTCCTAATTTGTGCCTCTAATACTTTTATGTAATATATTTGTTGTTATTTAATACTGTGGTGATAGATATTGATTATGATGTATATTTTGATAGCTTTATAATTGTTTCAACCTTGCATTTTCCCTAATCATGCAAGACCAGCTGATCTTCATCAGTATGGAGAAACCAAAATATTCAATTCAATGGAGTACCTGAATTAACTTCAGGCTCAGCCACTACAAATTGCTCAAGACACCTCCAACCCTCCAAGACAATAGCAAAAATTGAAGGTGAAAGGCGCTACTTTTGAAATCCATGCACCAATATCTTTGTTCATGGGGTTCACACTCTTCCGATCACCTGTAATATATTCACTCATGACAACTAGTCTCTCAAACAGGGGAAAGAAAAAGGAATCAAAACTACACGTAGGGACAAAGATCAAGCATTCCACAAATTATGCTCCATCTGTTCATCGAGAGAAAATAACTCCCTGTGCATGTTTTCACTGAAGGATTCCATTTGTCACGCCACTTCCAGGTGTCTCGGCAGATTATTTCTGATATGCCAAGAAATTGAATGAGCTTTAGCGGATGAATTATTAGAAAGATAATACCTGCCCACATCACGATACCTCCAGCATTTTCAGTTCTTTTCCTCTCATAACTTATATTTGGTTCATGATCTTCCGAGAGTGGAATTGCTGTCAAGCAAGCAAGCCAAGGGGGTGATTTGCGAAAAAGAGGACGTCGACGTGGCATTTGCTTCACTTTTAAGCGGGGGATCGTGTGCGTCTCATTCAATTATTGTCCTTAAATTTATCATATCCTTTTTGTTTATTTTATTATTATTAACAGTAGAAGCCACAACAGAAATATCCACGTTGTACATAAGGTTGCACACAAGTGGAGCGTTACGCTACTTGAGTTTGAACTCGATTTAAATTTTGTTGTTGTTAGAGCTCAAACTCAATCGACTGATCAATTTCAAGTTCGAACTCGATTCATGTACATGTTGAGCTCGTGACAACTAAAACTCAAACTTGGCCAAATCAAGGATCAAGATGCTCATGAAGTTACTCACGACTCTCGATCAACTTGGCTACCTTGAACACTTAATTGTATGTGTATATTAATACTACATCCATCTCAATAATATATGATTCTTCGCTTTTTTTGGTTGTATCAAATATATAGTTCAGTTTCTACATTTAGTTGCATTTTTTCTTGGTTTTACTAATATATCTCTATTAATTAAGACTTGAAAAACATGCAACTATTTTTTGAATATATTAAATAGAGATAAAATATGGATTTTGTATGTAAAACTAATTTTCCAATTATTTTCTTAGTATGTGTTAAAATTTCCGTATAGTACATGTGATTTCACATAAATCCACAATATATTCTTCATTATAAAATATTTTAATAATTTATGTTGAATTTTAGTTTTTAAAACTCAAATTTTTATGTTTGTTTCACGTACCTTAGGAAAAATTAGAAAACACTTTAAAATTAGAAATTATAAAAAACCCCAAAAAAAGGTTTTTTTATGCTTCTAATATCTTCATTCTCTTTAATAAAGAGAGAATAATTTATTTTTAATGATTTTTTTTTTCCAATCATAAAATTTCCTATGTTTTGAATATATGCCACTCTTATAAAAAAAAGAGTGAACCCCACCCCCGAGGACCCCACACAGAGCCGCCCCAAGCCCCTGCGTGATCGGAAGTAAATCAGGGTTATGCACCGGCACCAGATACCTAGATGAGAGGTTGGCAGGAGAAATTCTCTATAAAGGAGGAGCTGAGACTCGATCTCTCACCAACATGGATTAAAGTATCCTTCACTCTAGGCTCTTACCACACAACCTATGCCCCTGGGAGCTCTATGCCACTCTTGTAGATTAGCACATCATGTGGATTGTTCATAAATATTAGAGTAGCTATGATTCAGACACACTACATGGAGAGAACCTCTTCACCTCCCCAACCATCAAAATGTTAAAATAACTTTTATTTGCAACCTTAATCAAAACATCATCAAGCAGCATTAATTTCACAATAATTGACCATTAAATGTGATTAATTTTGTAATTCAAAGATCAACATTTGAATCTTATATGAATAATGCCAAATCCAAATCGATACCAAAATTTTATAAATTCTCCCTTTATACAAGACTTATCTAGGTGCTTTTATCATTCCAACATTTTGATGATTTTTCTGTTTGTCCTACAATTTGTAAGTGAACTTACTTTCGTGTGTATCAATATATATATTAATCAAAAAATTATATATTTTTTTTCCTGTAAGTAGGCTGTTGTTTTAAACTGCATATCTTATATCAAAATAAAATATATTTACACGTATTTTTTAAAGTATGATTTTTCAAATATTATATTTTAATCGTTTTTCTATCACGATAATTATTACACTCAACTGAAATTAATTTTTTTAAGGTTGTAAGTGTGCGCGATTGCATTTACATCCATTCGCAAAATATGCCCAAAATCAATGTCATTTCGCCTTAGATACCTATAATATACTCAAATGAATCCAAATCCTCACTCAATTTTAATTCATGTGTTGCTTGCAAACCCTTGACGACATATACCTTAATTACTACACCACTGATTTCCAACAAATTCCACAAAAGATTTTAAACCAGTATTCACGTGAAAGTCAACCAACCAATGGAAGTTGGGAAAATTTGTAGAGTCAAATATTAATTAAATAATATAAATGCAGCGTGAGAGTAGGCCATGGACCCTTACTCTCCCTCCAAGTCTTTTACTCAATTTCACCTTATCCAAGCTAAAGTCTTGTGCTATACGGAGAAAAGTTGACTTTACAGGACCCTTATTTTATAGGTTCAATCAACAAAGAAAATAATGTTAGAGAAATAATTTCAATTAAAATCGAAATATTATTTCCTTTCAATTTGCATACCACACAAATGTTTCCACCTTTTATGTTGGGATATAGCATGCTTGGGTAAGATAAATTTTGGGATTAGTAACCTTTTAGGAAGCTATTGTGCTTCTTAGAAAGATATCGTGATTCATTTTGTTTAATGATATTGTATTATGAGATTGGTTCGAGTGAGTGATAAAAGAGGGAAGTCAAATAACTAATATATAAAAATTGTTATTTCACTCCACTTTTTGTTGATTATACTCTATTTTATATATAAAATTTATTAATAAAATGGAGTGCAAATCACAATTATCTTTTATATACATACAATACAAATTTAGAAGAGTTTTACATATATTTCATGATTCAGCTATAATGAATTTTGCGACAATAACATGTTCGAATAGAATGTTTCTGTTAAGAGCAATAATCGTTTTTGTTAAAAAGCGATCGAACCATGATAATTGAAATGAGGTATAGTTTAAAATATTTGAGTTGCATTGTTACTACCAGCTATATCTTTTGATAAAATGAAAAACACTGAATATGATCCTACAGACTCCCATAAGAAGAATTTTATTAAAAAATATATGAGATAGCTATTTTTCAAACATCAATTAATTCGGATATTCCTTAAAAAAATTACTTCGAAAATAAAATTTTAAATAAGAAAATTAGAAAACATGACTTCTAGTATTTTTTTGTCATTATGAAAAAGAAAAAATGGTAGGAAAACAATGTTTTTTTTTAAATAAAAAAAACCAATCTATTATCTGCGTATTCTATATTGGATACACCTTTTTTTAGTGAAGACATTTTTAAAAAAAATAAAATTTCATGCTTTCACTTTCGGAGAAAAAATCATTTGTTCCACTACAATTAATTTATATTTATATATAATAATTTAGATATAATATAGACAAAATAGTGTCTTTATGTAATTTTTAAAATCCTTAAAATATTTTTATTTCATTTTTTTTAGCTCCCAGATTTTTTTATTCCGAAAAATTAAATTTATGTAAAAAAAAGCTAAAAAAATTATTAAAAAATCATAGAAGTTATTTAAATTTCAATTTTTAACAACAGTAAGTACTGTACGCCTTGGGAACCGTAGGCAAAATGTGAGTGGATTTTTATTTTTAATTTCCCCCTTCATTTGAACTGTAGTTGGTGGACTCGTCATGTGGGAATCGGTGTCAATTTTTTCCTAAAATCCATATGGATAATTACAGATTTGCCAGAGCAAGTTGCAGATTTAATTTTCACGGAGGAAAATTTTGTCAGAATCGTTCCAAAATTCAGGAACTGAAGTGAAATCTCCGCGAAGCTTCCTGCAATAACTTCGCAACCTCCTCCCTCCCTTTTTCTCTCACATACATAGTGATGTACGATTTCGCGGACTGGTCTTCACTAAGAATCATACCTTCGGTACGTGTTGATCTTGTTTTTTTTTAGTGTAATCTTCAGAAGTTGTGTTCTGATATTCTGTGCTTGAGAAATAATCGAGAGTCGGTACCTGGTTGAAAAATTGTGAGGTTTGATTCTGACTCAGTGCGATTATTCAGTGATCATCTGTTTTGGGGGCGAATTGAGGTCGTGTGATGTTTAACAGTCATGGTTTCATTTTTTTTCAGGGTGATTTTGAACGATGGCGCATCATTTGGTTATGTTGACTCTTTTTTTTTATCTTAGGTTACATTTGGTCTTTCGGCTGTTACTTTTTTTTATTAAAAAACATGTTTCCTTTTTATTATTTTAATCTAGAGACTTTAAACAGAAATTTGTTTAATTAAAAAAAAAAGTGATTGAAATGGTACTGTATGATGACAATTTTAAACATACGATGTGCTCCGAAAAAGCGAATTTCATGTGTGCCGCAGAGATTTTACTTTCTTTTCTGTTTGTGCTTTGAATATTTTTCTTCTACTTCTTTTTTTTGTCTCTCATTTTGAGATTAAAGAAAATGTGTTAAAAGAGTTTCAATTTGGTCTAGTTATACATGTTTATTTGTTTGTATGTAGAATTATTATGTTCGCGATGTAAAAACTTGACTGTTTGTTGTTTATTCACTTTTGGTTTTCTTGAAAGATATATTGGTTTTTTGCCTGGGTTGCATATTGTTCATGTTTCTAGATTTAGATTTTCACTTGGTATTGAAATATCATCTAATGGAGGTTCATAAATATTTTTTTTTAGGGCTTGACTGTCTGCAGCGTGCTTGGTACTAGCAGAAGCACTTTTCTTTCTTGCTACGCTCCTGTACTGAAGTTCATAATTTGCTTCTGAAGTTTCTCATGTAAGCTGGATTTATGAATAATCACCCAGAAAAATTTGTGAGGTTAGTTCATCACGATCACTCGCAGATCCATTTCTATGAGGCAATAAAGGTCTAGGTAGCATTTATGGATTTAGTTGCTCTAGCTTGTTCATAAAAATTTAAGGCAGAGAAAACCTAATAAAAAATAATGGCCATATGTAGGTAAATTAAGGGCAAAGTACTTCAATTCGAGAAGGATTTGTCGACTCATGGGGGTTATATGCTAAAGGTCTCTCTAATTTCTTATGTTAAATTAGAAAATAGAATTAGCAACGACTCCATATGTTTCTCATGATCATTTTAACTACTTGACCGTTTTCCCTTTTTTTCGAATCCTTTCAAAAACCTCTTAAAAGGGGAAGAAAAGTCGTTCATGAGAAACTTAGTGACTGTTTGGTTAAATCTATAAGATATTTACAAAACGTTTATAAGATATTTAATCGTTTGTAAGCTGTCTGGTTTTATAAGATTTAAAAACAACCTCCTAGAATCATATAAGATTTTTTTTTAAAAAAATAAGATCATGTCTTGAGATATAATTTTTGTTTAGAAATCCAAATAGTCTCAATACTTATTTTTACTCCCAAAATACTATCAAATTTATTTTTCCTCGATATTTTCCTCTGTTTTTCCTGATCATTTGATTAATTTCTCTTCCCTTTCAATTTTTCCTTCTACAAGAATTTATTATGTTCATTACTTTCAAGAGCTTAATTTTGAAGATATGTGAGCTTACAAGCTGCTAAAACATATTTTAAGCTCTAGAAACGTAAAGGCTCGTATAAATTTTCAAGTTAATATGATTTGACCAGAGTGCTCCATGTGTTTCATTTTCTTAAAACTGAGTGCTGCTAATGTCTCTGTCCCCTATTAGGTTTCGAGATTGGAGATCCGAGAAGATCTTCATTGGGCATTCTCCATCTGAAGATGGAGTACCAGAGGGTAAACCTAGAGTAGCAGTGTCATCAGTTTCAGACAAATTCCAGAGGGGTTTAGA
Organism: Primulina eburnea; assembly: GCF_022965805.1. Lineage (NCBI taxonomy): Eukaryota > Viridiplantae > Streptophyta > Magnoliopsida > Lamiales > Gesneriaceae > Primulina > Primulina eburnea. Next base: position 8,609,179 of record NC_133101.1, read on the forward strand.
ATCTGGTTCTGATAGAATCAAAAGATTCACAGGATCCCTAAGATCCTTCTCACTGAGAAAGTTTCTGGCAGATGACGAAGGATCTCAGAAGAAAATTCTTGATCCACAAGGATCATTCCTTCAGAAATGGAATAAGATATTTGTATTATCATGTGTGCTTGCCATCTCGTTGGATCCCTTGTTTTTCTATATTCCCATTGTTGATGACGAAAAGAAGTGCCTTGATTTGGACCCAACATTGGAACTCACAGCCAGTATTCTACGGTCCTTTACAGATGTGTTTTACCTCATCCATATTCTATTTCAATTTCACACTGGTTTCATTGCTCCATCTTCTCGTGTATTTGGAAGAGGTGTTCTAGTTGAAGATTCTTGGGAGATAGCAAAAAGATATCTGTCATCATACTTCATAATTGACATCCTTGCAGTTCTTCCGCTTCCTCAGGTAAGGGAAAAATTTCCGTTCCCACATTATGGCCTAATTGTGCATATGCATAGATGTCCATAACATGCGGAATAAAACATACTCTCCACTAGAACAATAAATTTTTTTATTACAAGAAAACAAGAAAGTTGCTTTTGAGCGGTTTCCATGATCCTTGCTCTTGTAACTGTATATCAACCTTTGTGAGAAAAATGCTGATGCCTCAAATCTCCAAGATTATTATAGCATGTATGCAGTTTTTCCCCAGGAGTTGCAATTCATGTTCAGATATACTTTTGTTTACGTGTTCCCATGAATCTGATTATCTAATGATTTTCCAGGTTGTGATTTGGATTGTCATTCCCAAACTGAGTGGTGCGAAATCTTTCAACACAAAGAATTTGTTAAAATATGTGGTGTTCTTACAATATATACCTAGGATTCTCCGTGTCTATCCTTTGTATAAAGAAGTCACTAGAACTTCTGGTATACTCACTGAAACAGCATGGGCTGGGGCTGCCTTCAATCTTTTTCTTTACATGCTTGCCAGTCATGTAAGTTTTTTTAGAGTTTAATTCATAGTTTCACTAATTTGCTTCCAGCATAAACAGCTCTGCAACTCGTTAAACTATCTGCCTGCTCTTTTTTTTTTATCCCATTTTAGGTACTTGGAGCCTTTTGGTATTTGTTTTCGATAGAACGTGAAACAAGTTGCTGGCGAAAGGCCTGTGGTAATCAGACTGCTTGTCGACATGCTGCATTTCATTGTGCAGGCGAACCACACAGAATTCAGCACCATGTTGAACAACTCCTGCCCTATTCAGAATCCCAATACGACTGCTTTTGACTTTGGAATATTTCTCAATGCCCTTCAATCTGGTGTTGTTGAATCAAAAGATTTTCCTCGGAAATTCTTCTACTGTTTCTGGTGGGGGTTGCAAAATTTAAGGTATCTTTCTCCTAAACGATGCTGTAGCTTTATTCTGTTAATTTCTGATTCAGGATATGAGGCTAAGCTTTTGTCTGTTGTTTCAGTTCCCTTGGCCAAAACCTTAAAACAAGCACCTTTGTTTGGGAAATTTGCTTTGCAGTTTCTATTTCTATATCTGGCTTGGTGCTGTTCTCGTTTCTGATTGGAAATATGCAGGTGAGTAAGTTGTTTCACTACTCTTTAACTTGGAGCCATTGAAGTGGCATTTGTGTTTGGTAACGAAGAGATACGTGCAAAGGTCTACTCTAAAATTGCTTAGAATTGGCCAAGTTCGACAATATATTAATGACAAATCTTAGGGACGCCTTTTGTAGTATGAGTTCCTACTGATCTGCAATGTTGGTAAAACAGACATATCTGCAGTCCACGACTTTAAGATTAGAGGAGATGAGGGTTAAAAGACGAGATGCAGAGCAGTGGATGTCTCATCGGTTGCTCCCTGATAGTTTGAGGGAGAGAATCAGGAGGTACGAGCAATATAGATGGCAGGAAACTAGAGGTGTTGAAGAAGAAAATCTGGTTCATAATCTTCCCAAGGATCTAAGAAGAGATATCAAACGGCACCTCTGTTTGGATTTATTGAAAAGAGTAAGTTCTTCAACTTGTGCATTTATTGCATCAAAATTGACACAAGCCAAATACCATAACCTTGAATAGAAAATTGGACTTGGGCTGATTTATAACTTCCTATGCCGAATCAAGCGGGAGAAACTGGTAAAATGATTTGTTATAATCTCACACTGGTAAAAATGATTTGTTTATAATCTTTCACACGCTCTCTTGTGAAAATATGGCACATTGATTCTTCAGCTTGGCGGATAACAAAGTTATTATCTGTCATTCAGGTGCCGATGTTTGAGAAAATGGATGATCAACTTCTCGATGCATTGTGTGACCGTCTCAAACCAGTGCTTTACACTGAGGACAGCTACATAGTACGAGAAGGGGATCCAGTGGATGAAATGCTGTTCATAATGCGTGGAAAATTGCTGACTGTAACGACAAATGGAGGACGGACCGGGTTTTTTAACTCAGATACCCTAAAAGCAGGTGATTTTTGTGGGGAAGAGCTCCTTACTTGGGCACTGGATCCTAACTCATCAGCTAACCTCCCTATCTCGACTAGAACTGTCCAAGCTCTATCAGAAGTTGAAGCATTTGCATTGAAGGCCGATGATTTGAAGTTTGTAGCGTCTCAATTCCGACGACTACACAGTAAACAGCTACGCCATACTTTTAGGTTTTACTCACAGCAGTGGAGGACTTGGGCAGCTTGCTTTGTACAAGCAGCATGGCGGCGCTATAGTAGGAAGAAGCTAGAAGAGGCTCTACAAGAAGAAGAAAATCGATGGCAGGATGCATTGGCGAAAGGTGGGGGTAGTTCACTGAGTTTAGGGGCGACCATCTATGCCTCAAGATTTGCTGCAAATGCTCTTCGAGCATTGCGAAACGGTACTAGAAAGACAAGAATGACGGAAAGGATATCACCTATGCTACTTCAGAAGCCTGCCGAGCCAGATTTTACAGCTGAAGACAAATGATTGTGTACATTATTTTAGGTCAATTGTATTATAGCTTTTGATTTTTATAAATATAGATTGATACACGGGGGTCCAACTCAAGGCTTGGCTTTGTTCCGTTTCAGTACAGTGGTATATTAAGACATGAGTCCCTTCTGTATATTATGTAATTTGTATGTTTTATGCGTTAAACAAAACTTCCATGTTGGCTCTCTTGAATGAAAGGAAGGTAGAAAACACAGATGGCTTTTTAAAAAATTGATTCTTAATTAATTTCGTTAGGCTCATAATGAAATTATTGCCAAAAAAGGTTTATGATTAATTAAGCCTTTATTATCTTAAAATTATGTTTTCTTCTAAATCTTCAATCTTATCTTTATCCATATTTTAAAATTTTTAGATAATTAATTGCTTCTAATAAAAAAAATACGAAAAGTCATTAAAAATAACAAAACAAAAAAAAATATTTCAAATTCAAAAGGTACTAATATCATTTTAAAAACAAAACCAGATGTCATACACTTCATCACACGTTATGTACAGAAGACTGGTGCTGAAGAGAAGTAAAAAGAAGAGAAACCTTACTTTGACTAGTTTACATTGGAGAAAGCATGAGAGGCTTCAATTCTGGCTGAGTCTTGGCGCATTGGCTGTTTAAAATAGTATCCAGAGTAGAGACGGCCTTCAGAATATGCTTCCCTTTGTTCAACATGACGCAACTAGTCCTGCAGTGAACAAATATCATGCAATTTTGACCATTCATATGCGGATAAAAAATCATTTAATGAAACCAAAAGTCGTATACTACGTACCTCCTTCCCTTGTCTGCATCTATAATTTCCGCTCTAGCCGGAACCCCCGACTTAACAAGTGACTCCAAAACCTGCGTTGCCAAAATTACTGGTACATGGGCAGCACTGCAAATAGATATAATTTCTTCCTGTATGTCAGCAAGATTTTCCCACCCACATTCCACCGCGAGATCACCTCTGGCAATCATCACGCCCAATGGGTTTGGAGATTTCATTGCTTCCAATATTAAAAGCGGTAGTTTCTTGAATCCACATCTTGTCTCAATCTTCAAGACAATCCCCAAGTTTGAAATTTGTCTCTTTGAAAGTTCTTGGCGCAACAAGATAATATCGTTAACATCCCGCACAAACGAAACCCCGACCATGTCAGCATGGGCAGCCACAAAATCTAGATCCATAAGATCCTTAGAAGTCAGGCCCTCATAACTAATATCACTGTCTGGGATGTTGATGGATTTTTCTGAGCCAAGTTTGGTACCTTTAAGACCAGCATGAGTGATTGAAACAATCACTTCTGAAATGCTAATTCCATTGATAACACCCCATATCTTCCCATCATCAAATGAAATACGGTCTCCTGGTTTGACCGAATCGAATAGATAGCCAGATGGGCAAGTTATCCTATGGGAGCCAGTGTCTGTACAATTCAACCCACCGCCTTCATCTGAAGAATCTCGAGATATTGTCAGCAAGTCACCAACTCTCAGTCTAACAAATTGCTCAGAAGGAGGAACATCCACCACAAAACCAACGGAGCATTTTCGCCGCTTCTTCTTAGCATGCAATGCTGTTCCAGATTCAACATATGCAGTCTTGCGGCACTCAGCCATGAACCCAACACCAGAAAAAATAGGACACTTGCTTAAAATCCTGAGCCTCCTATGCTTTCCTCGGGCATCAGAAAAACTTACAGAGTCATCAATGTTCAACTTACTGAGAAATTTTTGGCCATCCACGTGGATAATAACATCAGGTGATACATGAGGTGGTGGTGGACCCGCTCCTTTTGGTGAGAGCCAAACTTGGGCTGGACGCAAGACATCACCAACAGCATTCCTTTTGGGAGAGATTTTAGCCACACCTGGACCAGATTTCAGTTTCCCAGTTCTTAGCTTTGGTCCAGCTAAGTCCATGAGGACCCGACAAGGTTTCTCCAGAAGCTGAGAGCTTCTCTTCACCATGCTGATGATCTTACCCCAAATTTCAGTGTTTCCATGCGCACAGTTGATACGAAAAGTGCTGGTTCCCGAATTGATGAGATCAGCTACAAGTGTGTCGTTTTCCACTACCTCCTGGCCTACTGTTACCATGATATGAGTAATTCTAGGGCCCTGAAGAGTTCCAAGCAATAGATCCTTATTAGACGATGCCATTTTCATCATCGTAGTCCTTGAGAGGTTCTCGGTTTGATATTCCATGCTCATGTGAATGGGAAGCTCCTCAACGGAACCTTCCATGCTTAGCAAGGAGTCCGACCTTGACCACACAAGCATTTGAATGCAAGCAGAAAGACTTGGAAGAACAAATGGATTTATGTCCTCTAAATCTGAAAGTCCAACAGAAGAAAGATCTTCTTTAGTCTGTTCTACATCTAAGCTTTTAAGAGCCAAAAAGTGTATCATGTTGGTAGCACTCGCTGCATAGTTTCTGCCAATGAGATAAAACCATGTTAGTACCCTGTGAAATTTGTGAAACTGAAAAGTAGTGCATTTATTTCATAAAATTGTAAAATACGAGTTTCAAATCCCCAAACCAGAAAATCCAAAAGCAAACAAAAACTGGGAAAACGAGTATCTTTATGCAGATTGTGTTATGGACATATTTGGCTCACGCTGCCATGTTTCATACAAGGACAAAACCAATATATGTGTAGAAGAAAGTAAGCCATTATATTTCTGTTGCAGAAACATAACATACCGGTGGCACATTTTGAGCCTGGATGCATTCCACTGCTCCATAGCTAGAATATGCAACCGAACAGCTTTCAGCTTGTCAGGAAGACTATCTTGGTTCACCTGTTTCATAACAGTTGGTTGCAATTCGAGCATCGGGTTCACCTGTGAATCCTTTCGTGGCCTCTTGGAATTGCCATCATTCTTGGAACATATAAACACCGAATCTTCATTTCCTTGCTGCTGAGAATTGCCATCATCTTCAGGACAGATAAACAGTGGATCATCAACCGATTGATGAGAGGGGTAGCTCTCAGCATTGTCATGTGGCATGCCATGGGAAACAGTTCTTAGCGCGAGTTTCCCTCCTGACCTTTGAAACAGTGATATGTTATTTCTACTAGCTCTTAGTTTAGTACTGGACTTGCACGGAGGGACTTTTAACTTTCCATATGAGTTCGGATATGTGAAATCAGATATACCAGTCTGCGTGGATGAAGAAAACATTTTTCTCTCAGGCTTAGAAAATCCATTTAACTCCAATATCAAATGGATGCATGGGCAATAAAGGTCCAAATCAAAAAAATTATTAACTGAAGAAAACAATTATATCGCACTGACTTAAGTAAAGATTAAAAATTCGAGGAGCTCATAGGGAGATGAGTGCTTGAATCTGATGCAAATAAGAAAAGATCGACAATCAACCATCATCCAACCATCGTGAATAAGTCAGGTTCTTCACATTCAGCAAATTATGGTCTTTTCACTCATTCAATGTATCAAAATAGCACACATCAATAGTAGTCGTACTTCAAGAACAAGCCAACACCTATGGACATGAGTGAAGCAGCAAGTACAAAGCAATAATGGAAGGCGAAATTAAAATTAGATACTGGCTAAGAAGCTCTTACCAGAGCTCATTAACTATCACCGAAGTGTTGCATCATTAATCATTTTCAACCAGTATTAGTACATAAAACTAACTCGTCTACAATACTACAACTTTAAAAAATAAAAAGAAACCTTTAGCTAATACACATTTTCGTCGACGGGCTATCTTTAATCCCTCTTAATGCTTGATTCCCCTTAACAAGACAAGATGCAAAATTTTAAAAAAAATAAAAAAAAAGAATAAAAACCTACACCTAATTAATTACACATCCTAATCAATGAAAAAACAAGCAATCTCCTGCATCAGTTGATAGGGATACCAACCCGATTTATAAATGATGCCAGTTCAGTTATCGAGAAAGTTGCAATCACTACAGCCATCTTTGAGCTCCTGAAACCAAAAACAAAAGTGATTTAATTTACTGCTTTCAATTGTAAAAAAAAATGCTGCTTTATAAAAGTTTCCAGACAAGAACTACATTTGACTTCATTTCAACTGCCTAAAACGTGAACAAACACAATAAGGCTGATGAGCCAAGAAGATCCAAAAGAAAGCCCAAGAGGAACCCGAAGTACTTGAATTAAAGAAGGAAGATCACGAGTTGTCTTAAGAATAAATCAACATAGTATTTGTTTTATCTAGTTTGAATAAGTCTTGTTGTTTTTGTTGATAGCCGTTAGTGACCTTATTTTTAGGATTGGGTTGTTATTTTCTCTTTTCTATTTAAGTTCTTCTGCAACGAGCAATAAAGGAGCATGTTCTTTCAACAACAAAAAATTCATCCTTTGAGGTTTAATTCTCACCCTAAGTAGAATTATATTTTAGCATCATCATTTTGTCTTTGATTGGACCTATTATTGGTACCAGAGACAGATTCATATGGACCCTAATAAAGAGAGGATCGAGAAGTTAAGACTGGCCTTGGACGGCACCAAGACAGCTTCAGTAAAATGGAGATCGGCATTACGGGCAAGCTTCACCAGATGGAGGATTCTATCCAGAAAATAACAGAGGCACTGCTCTCCAACCGGGACGCATCCAACAGCAACTTCAACAATCGAAGTAGTCATTCTTACACCAACAAAGAAGAATGATGCGATAAATTCGATGGAGGACGGCCATGATTTTAATCACAGTTGGCTAAATTGGAGTTTCCACAATTCTCTGGAGATGATCCTACGGAATGGTTCACAAAGGTTGAGCAATTCTTTGAATACCAACTTACTGCAGAAACACAGAAAGTGGTATTAGCCTCCTTTCACCTTGAAGGTGAAGCCAATCAATGGTGGCAATGGTTACGTAAAGCTTTTAAAGAAGAGGGTAAGGACGTGACCTGGAATGCCTTCCGTGAAGAATTGTGAGCAAGGTATGCGAAAACTTTGATGAAGCATTGTCTAGAGTCAGACAAACGGGATCATTACATGACTATCAGAGGGGATTTGATAGGCTGAGAAATCGAGTAAAAGAGTGGACACCGAAGGCGTTGGTTGGAACATTTATGGGCGGCCTCAAACCGGAGATAGCTGATAGAATCCGTATGTTCAAACCAAACACTTTTAAGGAAGTCGTTAGCCTTGCTCGTATGAGAGACGAGCAGCTAGCTAGACAAAGAAATCCAAGCAGCTTCACCTATGAAGCAGCTCGCATGGGACGAGATGCAAAAGAGAAGAAACCAAGGACTGTGCTTGAATTGTGATGAGAAATTCACACCTGGACATAGGTGTAAAGGGACACAGCTTCTTTTGCTAGAAGGAAGCAATGATAATTCTGATGAAGAAGAAACCGAAGTCTTAATTGAATCACATTCTGAAATATCAATGGACGCACTAACAGGGTGGACAACCTATAGAACAATGAGGGTGAAAATGAGGTGGTGGTTCTAATCGATTGTGGATCTACTCACGATTTCATCAGTGAAATAGTAGCGAATATATAGCAATTGCCAATAATTCCCACCGAACCTTTCTGTGTTAAGGTGGCAAATGGTGGACCATTGAAGTGCCGAGGAAGATTTAAAAATGTCAAAGTAGTACTCAAAGGTATTTCATTTTCTATTAACCTATATGCCTCACCACTTATTGGGTTGGATCAGGTGCTAGGTGTACATTGGTTGGAGCAACTAGGTACAGTAGTGTGCAATTGGAAGCAAATGACCATGGAATTCCAACAAAGGTTAAAAGGAACAGATTCACAAGCAATTCATCCCGCCACCATAAAAACCATTTCCAAGGATATTAGACAAAGGGAGTTCGATGCTTGTCATGTGTATGCAAACAACCATCAATCCTTGGATGTCCATCCTCATATGCAGAAGTTATTATATAACTTTTCTGACTTGCTTCAAGAACTCATCAAACTTCCACCCACAAGAGAAATCGAGCATCATATCAACTGAAGGTACCGAATCCACAATGTGCGACCCTACAGGTATGCCTATTTTCAAAAGGCTGAAATAGAAAAACAAGTTCATGACATGTTAAAATTGGGGCTCATTAGATCTTTTATTGTCCTTTGTCATCTCCTTTTTTATTGTTAAAAAAAAGGATGGTTTTTGGCATTTTTGCACGGACTATCGTGCACTTAATTCAATAACTGTTGCACTATTTGCTATCTGCAAGTGTACAGCGTCAAGTTTTAGTACTCGGTAGAGATCGGATATTGATCCCACGGGGAATGCAATTTAATTATAAATTAATTACCACAATTAAAATAATCAGACTTTATTTAGAAAATTTAATGGAACGTTTGTTGTTAATTATGAACTAAAATTAATGAAAGCGTACACACAATTTAAAATCAGTGAGAATAAGAATCTAGAAGTACGATTTCACTTGATCTTCACAATATTAAATTATCATTGACATCTATATTTATAATTTCAACCAGTTCACTACCCAAAAATTCTCAACTATTCATATTCCCTTTTCCAAGTGGTGCGAAAGAATCAATTATATAAACTCGATTTTAATATCCCTATTAAAAAGGAAACAATAAATAATTTCAATAACACGATAATTCTTTTAATGGATTCGTTGGAGTTATAACCCTACCGAACTCTATAAACACCAACGATATATTTTTCTATGGTCCTAATCAAAATCCACTCTCCTTGGTAATATATCTCAAATAAATATAACAATCCAATTAATGATCAAATAATTGAAAGCAATAACAAAGAAGTAATTCGCGTATATAAATGAACAATTCATAAACAAATATTCGACCAAGCTACGTCATCATCTATATTTAATAAATTAGTTCATAAAAGAAAAACAACAAAATAAATCCATGTTCTTCAACATCAGTACATCACTAATAGACTAAAATTAAGAAAGAAGAAAGGAAGAAGAATTGAATAAGAATTGCGACTCCGTCCCCGGTAAATGCGTTCTTCATCTTCGTTCTCGTTCTCGTTCTCTGGATTTTTGTGCATGACTCCCTTTCCCGTGGCTAGTGTTTAAATTTTATAAGTGCGTGAGCGTGAATGATTGTGAAAGCCCAAGAAAAGCCCGTTAGATTTGCGTCACGCGCAAGCGCGTGGCTTCTCGCGCAGGTGCGCGCGACCTGCTTGTCTCTCGTCTCCAGCGCGCGCTTTTTTGTTTCCTATGCCAACCTCCTGCGCGCACCACTAGTTTTTTTTCTGCGCTCGCGCTTCTTCTGCTTTCTTACTCACTTCATTCTTCCATTTCGAAATTTAATTTATTCCTTATTGGTCGCAAGTTATGCGCTCATACTTGATTCCTGGAATGACATAAACAACTGCCAAAGCATGTAAATTCGCTCGATATTAGCACACTTTCATGCCACTTCCTTGGGTAGTGCAAAACTTGCACTTATCAGTAACTGTGAAAGACCGATTTCCAGTGTTCTAAAATCGACTAGGCGACCATCTACGAGCTAGACGCTAGCCGACCCTACTTAAAAAGTGCTAGTCGGCCACCCTGGCGGTTAGGCGGTCCTAGGTGGCCCAAAAAAAATGATTTTTTTAAAGTTTTTTTGGCTTTGAATTTAAATACAAGCCCAATTAGAAAAATGAAAATTAATTTTCTTTTCATTTTATTGTGCTGATACCGTCTAGCGGCGCCTAGTCCTCGCCTAGACCCTAGGTGCTGGTCTGACATCTGACTAGCACCTAACGAATTTTAGAACCTTGCCGATTTCCGATTCCTACATTTTACGATATGTTAGATGAGCTATACGGAGCCATTTATTTCACCAAACTTGATTTACGAGTGAGATATCACCAGGCACAGGTTTATTCTTCAGACATTCACAAAATCGCATTTCGCACCCATAATGGTCATTACGAATATTTAGTCGTCTTTTGGTTTATCAAATGCACCATCTACCTTACAAGCAATTATGAATTCCATATTTCGTCTGTATCTTTGCAAATTTTTGCTACTTTTCTTTGATGACATTTTGATTTATAGCCTCAATTGGACCATGCATCTAGAACGTGTTCAAAAGGCTTTTGAAACATTAAGGCATCACAATTTTTATGTTAAACTCAATAAATGTACCCAAAGCAAGAACTTTAATATTTGGGGCACATTATTACTCCAAATGGAGTTAAGGTGTATCGAGTAAAAATTCAAGCCATATTAAATTGGCCTAGGCTTAATAATATTTCTGAGTTACGTGGATTTTTATGCCTAACAGATTACTATCGGAAATTTGTTCGGAACTATGGAGTCATAGCACGCTGCCTTACCAATCTCTTGAAGAAAGGCCAATGGTTGGCATCATACAATTGAAATGCTTTTCAGGAACTCAAAATGGCAATGACCACCACTCTTACTCTTGCATGCCGATTTTCAAGGAACCATTCACCATTGAAACCGATGGCATTGGCGTTGTTCTATCTCAACAACGCCATCCATTTGCATTCCTGAGTCGAGCTTTGGGGATTGCTAAACAATCTTTTTTTATATATAAGAAACGTTGTTTTATTAATGATATGACAAGAACAAATTACATCAGTGGACTAGTGGTCCACTGCATTATGAAGTACATATGACGAAGGTTGTTTTAATGATACACAAAAGCTCAATCTCGCAATATATCTAATATCGAGACATTCTTTAAGTCATCATGAGTGTTGATCCACATAGCTAATGTGATCTTGATTTTTTCCCAACAAAGTTCTCTAGTTTCTTCCTTGTCATAAAAAATTCTTCTATTTCTTTCCAACCATACTATCTAGCATATGCAATGAACCACGACTTGCCAAAAAATTATTCCCCTCTTGCCAGTTAGCTGTCCTAAATCCATAGAAAATAAATCCCCAGTTGAATTCGGTGTCACCCAAACCAAACCAAGCTCTTGATTCTTTCGCAGTCCTTGTCTCAACAATTGTTTGTCTCACACCCTGAAATCTGGTATTCTATTAAATCAGAAGCTACTAGTCATCCTTACATGAAGAAAATTGGCGTTAACGCAACAGAAAACCCAAGGTACTCCTTACACATGGTGTAATGGTTTAGTTTGCAACAAAAATCGTGTCGTGGCACCCCCAAATTCTAGCATCATTCAGCAGCTTTTACGGGAATACCATGATTCACCTATCGGCATTTCGGAGTACTACGAACATACAAAATATTAGCACAACAATTTTATAGGCCATCCATACACCGGATATGGAAAGAGTGATGTTTCATGCAATGTTTGTCAACTAAGGCCAGAACTTTATCACCAGCTGGGCTCCTACAACCATTGCCAATACCTTGTCAAGTATGGGATGATATCAAGATGGATTTCATAGAGTGACTTCCACCTTCAAACAGCAAAAATACCATCTTTGTTGTTGTGGATAGACTAAGCAAATCAGCCCATTTCATGGCCCTTTCTCATCCTTATACAGCGAAGATAGTAGCGGAAAAGTTTGTCGCAGGAATTGTTAAGCTTCATGGGATGCTTCGGCTGATCAACACGACAAGGATCTGGTATTCATCAGTAATTTTTAGCAACAATTTTTTAAGCTGCAGCTATGCAATTGAAGATGAGCTCTTCCTACCATCCGCAAACGGATGGCCAATCGGAAGCTGTTAACCAATGTATTGAACAGTACCTTCATTGCTTTGTGGCTCAACATCCTCGAAAATGACATTCTTTCCTCCCATGGACTGAATTTTGGTACAATACATCATATCATGCTTCAGCGAGAATGACTCTTTTTCAAGCTCTTTATGGAAGACCACAACCATTGATTCCCCATACACTGTTGGCGAGTGTCCGGTTTAGTTTAAGCACTCAAGATGTCTTACAACGAAAATCTAAGGGAAGTCTTCATGCAGCGAATAATCGAATGAAACAACAGGCTGATTCTAAATGAAGAGACATCAAATATCAAGTGAGTGACTTGGTGTTTTTAAAATTGCATCCCTGCCGACAACATTTAGTGTTCAAACGAGCTTCTCAAAAACTTGTCAGCCGCTTCTACAGACCCTATAAGATCGAGGAAAAAATTGGGAAAGTTGCCTATGAACTACAACTGCCAGCAGTCTCTCGCATTCACCCAATATTTCATGTGTCATTTTTCAAGAAGAAAGTGGGAGACAACATGAACCAAGCACCGAAATTCAATATATTGCCGAAGATGGTGTACTCGTTATGGAACCAGAAGCTGTCTTAGACAACCGTTGGGTCAAAAAGGGTCCAAATTTATCGAGAGTTTAATCAAATGGAAAACTCTACCAATGGAGGATGCAACTTGGGAGAACACTTAAGAAATAAGAAGAGATTCATCAATATGAACCTTGAGGACAAGGGCGGGTATTGATGAGCCAAGAATATCCAAAAGAGAGCACAAGATGAACCCAGAGTACTTGAATTAAAGAAGGTAGATCACGAGCTGTCTTAGGAATAAGTCAACATATGATTTGTTTTATCAACTTTGAATAAGTTTAGTTATTTTTGTTGATACAGACAGTTTGGCAACCCGGATTTTGGAGTATTTCATGGGATTTGGATTTCAAAATCCTATTTTTACTGTTTGGCAATATATTAAAAAAAAAGGATTTGGATTTGCTTAGGATTTCATGGGATTTCAACAAGTATATCCAAATCCCATCCAAATCCCATCAAATCCCATGAAATCCTAAGCAAATCCAAATCTTTTTTTTTTAATATATTGCCAAACAGTAAAAATAGGATTTTGAAATCCAAATCCCACAAAATCCTCTCAAATCTTGATTGCCAAACACACTTAAGCTCTTCTAAAACGAGCAAGAAAGGAGCAAGCTCTTTCAATAAACAAAGTTAGGTTTAATTTTCACCCTAAGCAGCATCATCATTTTGTCTTTGGTTGGGACCTATTACAGGCTGGCACAAAAATAATTCCAGAAAGATTTCGTTTCCGTTCACCAGGCACACGCGACATTCTTGACAGCATTCAAATATATAATCAAAGAACATGAAAGCTCGATTATTTTCGTACGAAGACACAAACTCAAAAAAAAAAAAAAAAAAAAAGAACCTAACCACATAACGAACGTAACTAAATGATATAAAAGGAAACGAAATCGAAAATACCGATAGAAATGGGTGCTCCAGAACAATCACGAAGACCTCGGAAATCCAACTCCAACTTCAATTTTCTCTCGATTAATGTATACGATCATTCTGTATAAAAATTATGCAAGAAAAATACTCGAATTTAGCAAAATAGTAATAGAATTAGTTCAAGGAAAATTGGAAGAGGGGAGTGTGGTGTGCGCGTGCCAGATTCAGTTGCTGGAAGCAAGAGCTGTCGCAGAATCTTCTCGTGATGCGACATTTACAAAACCACAATTGCGTTTTTTGCGAAACAAGGAATATAACTAACCCTTCTAATTCAAATAAGGTTTTGATCCATCATAAAACTCAAATATATTATTTTTCATTGTCCTATTTTATAATAGATTCGTAAAATCGTTTCACATAAGATTTTGTTCAAAAAAATTATAAGATAACAAAAAGTTCAATTTTACTCATTTAATTATCATACTATTGGTACCATGTTGCTAATATATAACCAAGAATTCGAAGTTAAATCCAAACACCTATCACACAACATATATATATATATATATATATATATATATATATATATATATATATATATATATATATATATATATATATATACTATTTTATTAAGTTTGAGACACTTAGAGTAAAAAAATTTGGTATCATGGTTTGTTTTAATAATTATATATATTAATAAAATGTTAAAATTTTAATGCAAGTTATACGTAGTTCACCGGATAGAGGTTATAGAATTCAATTCACTGAGGTCATTTTTTTATTCTTTTATTTTTTTTCATTTATATATCAAAATTACAGTGTAGTCCTTCACTATTTCTTCTAATTATATTTTGATCCTCATTTAAATATAAATCAAATGAATTATAAAAAATATTATACAAGCACGCAACGCGTATATCGATGCACTAATATAAATTATGTTTTTTCAAGAATCACTTCATAAAATAAGAAGCTCTCAGTCTATTTACCAAGCAAAAAATTTCAAGTGTAATCTATTATTATAATAATATCTATTACTATTATTAAAATCTCTATAATAGAGACAAAATAGTGTCTTGGTCTGTTTTTGGATTTTCCCATTTTGCCCTTACGTGCTATCAATATTACACTTTGGTTTTAATTTATTTTTAATTTCAAAAAACATTTTTGTTTTTATTTTTTAAATTACAACAATTCAAATAGCACTTTATTTCCTCGATAATTTGTCAAATTTCACTTTAGTCTCTCGATAATTATAAAAAAAAATTACACACACGCAGCTAGTTATTAATAAGGTTAAAGAGACTAAAAATGGCTGTGAAGGCGTCATCTATTCTTTAAATTTTCCATTAATACCCTTATTATTGCGTTTCTTCTTCTAAATAGCAGTTGATATTTGCAATTTATTAACTTCTCAAAAACATAAATAAACATTTTTAAAAAATAATTGAATAAACATATAGTAAGATATCAAACAATTAATTTACACCATGAACCTTGATGAGAAGTGCCAACACTATATGCATCATTCGTGATTAAAACATGAATCAATAGAAATGGATAAAACAATAGATTTTTAGCCTCTCGAAATGGACGTTCGAGTCAGTGGAGTAATGAGTTTGATTAATCTTGACAACACCTTT
Organism: Primulina eburnea; assembly: GCF_022965805.1. Taxonomy (NCBI): domain Eukaryota; kingdom Viridiplantae; phylum Streptophyta; class Magnoliopsida; order Lamiales; family Gesneriaceae; genus Primulina; species Primulina eburnea. The sequence goes on from NC_133101.1 coordinate 8,624,859, forward strand.
TTCTGACGAGTTTTTCACACAAAGTGTCACGCCTCGGGACGGGGGTGGGTTGACACCGACGTTGCTCTCGAATTTACATTCGAAAACAACAAGTCTCAGAAGTACTGAATTTCAGAAACCAGTCTTTTATTCATAATACGAAATAAATCAATTGTCTGTTACAACTCGAATACTGATGTTTTACAGCGGAAATGTAAAATCAAATATTACAGTATCTTAACAGATTCAGCGGAATAAAAAATAACATAAACTGAGAACAACAGTCTTCTTCACTAGCCCCAGAACTGGATCTGCTCTTCTTCTTCTAACATTTCTTCAGTACTCTTATCTGAGATGGATTTGGTGCGTGAGTGATATGATTGTCACTCAGTAAGCAGGGGCGGGAATAGCTCCCAGTTTTTGAAAATCATTTTAATACAGAACAGTATTTCAAGAATATGCAGAAACTCTTACTTTCAGAACAGGAATCAGTATTCAGAAATCAGTAATCAGTATTCAGTAATCAGTAATCAGAAGTTTAACAAGTAAGCACTGAGCACGTTCGTGAATTTCATGGCTAAACTGATATCAGTCCCCTATATGTTCTCTCCTCTAAGGGGTGAGGCCAGTAATCAGTAATCAGAATTCAGTAATGTTCAGAATATATATTTCTACCATTAGTTCACTAAGTTTCAGTGCTTCAAAATCAGATATCAGAAATCGAGAATATACTTTGCTTTGAAACAGAAATCATCAAACGAGTTTTCAAGATATTTATACATAAGCCCACTTACCTGATTCGCTATAAAGTTTCAGGTTGAAGTCTACTGGAATTTAGCTGCTCTCGCTACTGGATTTTGCTGCTTGACAAAGGCACTATCTCTTAACTCGAAATTTAAGTGATACTCTCAAATCTTGTGTAACCCTATTTCAGAGACTTGAGGTGTTATTTATAGGCCACAATCTGACTGTTAGGCTCTCTATTAATGGCCATAATCTGTCATTAACAATCTTTATTCCGTTTAAATGCTTCAGGTACAAGTCATGGCTGAATTGGTAACTGTCTGCTGCTTCTTTGCTCTTCTGCTGCTGCTGCTTTCTCGCTCTTCTGCTGCTGGATTCTGTCTGCTGGAAAATACATGTCTGCTGGAAAATATAAACTTCTGAAATATTAGCTTGATGCTGGAATTGCTAGCTTCTGCTGGAATTTTCATTTGCTACTGAAGTTGCTAGCTGCTGAAAATTCGGGTTCTCACACAAAGTTTGTCCAGTACAATTTATCGATGGTAATCAGTGCAGTTTACTCGTGTTTACCCAATATAAATTAAATAATAACTATTACAGATTATCACGTCATTAAAAAAAATACAATTTCGAGGTAAAACTTGTTATTAAAAACTTTTATTCTTTAAAAGACAAAAATAGCCCCCCAAACCTAAAATATTATCACAGGCATTGTCCATCTTTAAACTAAATTTTCCATTATCTGAGGTGGCTAGGAGAAAATGCCATAAAGGTCTAGGATAGATGATTTTCAAAATACAACAAAGGCAACTACCAAAACCGATATTATCCACGGCAACTGTAGAAATGAATATTATCCCAAGAAATCGAACGACAGAAAGATCCAGATTACAAGGAGGACGGGGTTGCGGTGAAAGCCGTGGAAGGAGGTCGCAGCGGTGGGCAGTAGGGGTGATCACGGTGCGGTTTTGCGGTTTTTTTAAAAAAATTCAAACCGAATTGTCCATATGCGGTCGGTTAGTATTTTGAAAAATTAATCGCGGTTTTATGTAAAAAATCCTTGCGGTTTTGAGCGGTTTCATACGGTTGCGGTCGGTTTTACGGTTTTTTTAATGAAAAATATTAGAACATATATTATAATTTATTTGAAAACAACAACAATATATTGTTTTCAAATATAAAATATAGTTCAAAACATATAAAGATCAAAATAGATTAAACAATAATCAAGATTCAAAACTAAGTTAATAATTTAACAACACAACACATTCACAACAAAAATGACATTTACACTATTTTATCAATTTTTTTACCTTCAGACTACAAACAAAATATTGTAGCAAAAAAAATAAATACTTTAATAAATGACTAATATGAAGTATAATTAAGAAAAAAATAAATTTTATTTGTAAGAATAATAATTTTAAAGAGAGTTAGGATATAATGAATGATGACTTCTTTTATTTGAATATGTTGTTTACAAATTATTATAATTCTAGGCCAATATTATGGCAAGCGGTTTAGGCGGTGCGGTTTGGTGCGGTTCTTGGCAAAAAAAATAACCGAACCGCGTTTGCGGTGCGGTTTATGATTAATATTTTTAATCGCTGGTTTTTCTAAAATATTATGAAAAGCGGTGCGGTGCAATTCGGTTCGGGCGGTTAATAAAAAAATTTGATCACCCCTCGTGGGCAGCTGGGGGCAAGATGGTAAAAAAAAAGTGTTTGCGGAGGTGCATAGAATATTTTTCTACGAAGAAATATGGAATCAACGAGAAATTTGTTACACTACGTGTAAATTACTCGTAAAAAAAGTAAAATTTGAAATATTTATTATGTTATTGTATAATCATAGTTTTATAAAATAAATAACTACGGAGATATGTGGGATAGTTATTTATCTTCAGTTAGACGATCTAACAGATCTATATTCTGGATTGATCCGATTTTTTTATATCAAATGCAAAATGTCGTATATACTCAGTTTTCGTATCTGGTAGTCGCTTTTATTTCCTAATAATTGCATAAATTTATGTATTTTTATGAATATTTCTCATGTTAAAAAATGAAAGATCTAACAGAATAAGCCTTCACTGAATGATAAGTTTTATAATTATTTGGTATAAACAATAAATACAATGATTTAACAGAATATCCAGATTCCAAAAAAATTTACAGGTTGAAAGAAAAGAACAACACGATGTAAATCCAACCAAATCCCGTATTTCTTGAGCCATGATTATTAAATTCAGTTGAAATATTTATCTAAATATGATACCTTTTTTTTATTTTCAGATTAACGATTTTTTTATATTTTTATTAGAAGTGATATACTATCTAAAAATTTAAAAATATAGATAAAAATTTTAAAAAATACAGATAAACATAAAAGTGGAGATTTAGAAAAAAGAATATTTTAGGAAAATTTTGAAAAGTTTCATCACTAAGTTAGATAATGATGATAAAATTGTAATTTTAAGTAAAATTTCACTAAATCAATAGATATTAGTTGGTATAACAACCTCAAATTTAAATAAATAGTAAGATTAAATATTTATGGTCGTATTCCTTAATTTCATGGTAATGTGGTGTGTGTGTATATATATTCAGTTATCTTAATTCTATTTAACAATAATAAAAAGAAAAAAAAAGTAGAAATAAATACTACTTTGCGTTGTTAATTATCAAGTACTGAAATAGGTCTCTTGTTAGACGATCTCACGAATCTTTATATGTGAAACGGATTAACTCTACCGATATTCACATTCAAAGTAATATTCTTAACATAAAAAGTAATATTTTTTCATGGATAACTCAAATAAGAGATTTGAGTTGTTTTAATAATCATTTTGACCCAGTGTAAGATCCAATTTTATGGATAACTATTTGATTAGTAAAATTGGATCTTAAACCAGATCAAAATGATTATTAAAACATCTTAAAATTTTAACGATAAATATTTGACTATTAATCTATCCTTATTTAATCACTCAACCAAACACACTCCTAGCATAAAAAGTAATATTTTTTCATGGATAACTCAAATAATAGATTTGTCTCACAAAATACATGTGAGACAATCTCACACAAGTTTTTGCTCAAGTACGGAAACCATTTTGAATTTTTATTTATGTAATTAGTTAATAATCGACTGACTGACTTCAATTGGTTGCGAGTGTCGAGACACACCATCATATATGTATACATCAAACTCGAGCCAAATATAGAGTAAAGTGATATTTAATAATAACCAAATAGAGAAAGTCCATTACTACGACAAACTACACGAGGAAGAATCCGCGTTACATGTATGCTCATCCTGCACATCTTTGGCAAACTCAGAATTACTAGGAAGCAACCTGATACACGATGTACTTGCGCGAAATCGCCATCCACACTCCAAAATATGCATATAGAAATCTATTTATAGGTGGACTTGTTTCAATGAAGAGCTGCCACCTCCCGCTTCACGAAAGAGGGCAAGGCAAAGGCAGCTTCATGAATCTGTCGAATCAACATAGGCAAATCGTAAGCAAGTCTATTTCATGGTTTCTGCGTATATGCAATCAATCTCTATGTTTTTTCTATGTATGTGAGGATGATAAAGGAAGAACAAAAACTACATTAAAGGTGCACAAGAATCAAATCAAGCCAAATATCGCCCACTGGTTAATATTCGAGACACAGCTCAAATTTTATAGAGCCGTGTTGTTTGAGGTGGTTCAGAAACCTGTCATTTCCCTCCCCGAGTAGGATATCCTAATGAAATCGAATGGTTGATAAAAATAAACTGGTGATGCACGATGAGAACAGAATAGAAGATAACCTCTGTGTTGTAAAACTTGAGTTCTCTCCTAAACTCAAGAGCACCCCGCAGCTTCTCGATAGGGTTAATAGGGTGAACAAAATCAACAGGTGGCCCTTCCGTAGAGCATAAAAGAAACCCTATAACTCCACTGTCGAACCATAAACGAAAAATATGTAGGACATGAAAAGTTATTATACCAATTAATCATTTTGGTGTAGAGAGCATCTTACCTTGGATATGTAGGAACACTAGCCCACGCATAGTGAACAGAACCCTTGAATATTTCGCGACAAATATAAATAATATCATTGATTAGATGCGTATGGAGCCACATACTCTCCGCCATGTTACAGAGTACACCGCCAGGCCTTAATGCTCGACCAATGTTCTTAAAAAATGGTTTCTCCACCAGCTCCTGAGCCGGACCTGTAATTATAAATCAAATTTTTCAAAAAAAGTGTGACGAATAAGATATATCACAATCAAAGGCGATAGGCCCAAGATTCACTCGAGATCGAACCAACAGTAACAACTGACAGGTATACATCATTTTAATAGGTTCACTAATTATCAGTGCACATACCCACGGGGTCAGATGAATCGACAATAATTGCGTCATATTTCCCTTCAGGTGCTTGCTTTAAAAATTCAATAGCTGCCAGTGTTACAAGCAAAAAATATATATATAAATAAAACATAAACAATTTAGTATGTGAACTTATTTCAAAATATTCCGCAGGAGATGATACATGTACCATCACCAACATGAAGGCATACACGAGGGTCCTCAAAACCGATAGCCAACTCTGGAAAGAACTCCTTGCTTACCTGTAATACAGACTGAAACTTGACAACCCTAACAAAACGCGGATTCAAGAGAATTGTTTAATAACTGTCACAAAATAATCACTGACATCTATGACCATCTGATCTATCTCACAAATATCGATCAACTCCACGGAGCTGTGACGACAAATTTCCCTAAGAACTCCACCATCACCACCACCAACTACCAGAACCTGAAATCATACGAACAGCAGCCAGAGGCATGAATGGAAAGTGTGTTACATTAAGTGGAATGGGACCATATGCAGAAGAAAGCATTTCACCTCTCCATTACAGGGCACACAGTACTTTGGGACAAAAAACTTCGCAGTCAAAATACCATTGTTGGTAAATAAAAAAAATACAGATTTTAATATAAATCGCATGGCATTCCAGCTCATTCAGAATCTATAAAAGCTCGAAAGACAAAAGTCACTGCATGGAAGTATAGGCAGTGAACATCTAAGATTATCACTAGCTTATAAGCAGCCAGGAAAGAATTAAAGACAGCAAGACACTATACTCAACCACTTGAATTTTGAAGCTAACAAATGATGATTTTAAAAGAACTGAAACTATAGTCTAACACTGAGGACAAGATTTATATCAGTTTAGATATGAGGACCACATAATCTGTTATCAACAGAAAAATTAGTAGGAGTTCGGCTGATTCTCAAAAGTCTGAAGTAAAAAAGATGTAATGAAGCGGGGCATAGTACAAAATGGACAAACAGAATCAAGAAATACATTTTTGGGGGATTCAATAGAGCAAAGGGGGAGATGGGCTATCATCTCCTGGTAAGCACATTCATCTTTCTCTGTCAGCTGAAGAATGCCGTCCAGCACAAGTACTCTCCCATATGCCGAGGACTGGAAAAACATAATAGGACAAGCTTAGAACTCATAGGGATGAGAAATTTCCCCACATATAAATGATCTGATATTCTACATTTGAAGATGCCAAACCTGGAAAACCAGAACCTCCTGGTATTTAGACTTCTCCTGAAACAAAATCTTCTCCACCTTCAGGGAATGTGCTTCTCCTGCAATGAGTAATGACACATTTAATAATAATTAATTTTGCGCTGTAAACATTGGAATATAAGTAAAGATGATTGAATTTCACAAGTACCCAAATTTATGAATTATAGACATTTTATTTGGGCATGACTTGAATTTTATTTCATACAGTTATATTCCATTCCTTAATCCTTCGCTGCATATAAGTTTAGGGAACCTAAATCAAGAGCATCCATCCAAAATCATGAAATGGCACTTAAGTTTGCCACTTTGACAAAAATTCTTAGAGCCAAACTCGCAACATCAAAAAAACTAAGTGTATGACTGCATTTCTTGTTGTAAAATGAGATGCAAATCCATTCTATCAATTTAAAAAAGAGCAAGAATGTAGGAAATATACCTGGCCACATTGGATTGTTGAAATACACCTGCTTGCCAGATTTATCTGTTAATGTCCATGAAATAAAATCACATTAATAACCTACATACATAACCAAGCACACAATCCACTTCCTCCAGTGGGGAGCCAGGGGGTAGTGATCATGATAGGAAGGCAAAATAAAATCTCTAAAAATTCATAAAGGCTCACGCCGTATTTATGTGTATGTATTATTCATAAAATCAAACAATGTTTTGCAAAAATTTAAATAGGTGGAGGGACTTGCCAGCCCTCTTACTCCACCAGGCCCCTTTTTTGTGTATGTATTATTCATATAAATCAAATAAAGTTTTGCACAAATTTGAAGGGTTGGAGGGACTTGCCAGCCAGCCCTCTTACTCCACCAGGCCCCTTTTTTGTGTATGTATTATTCATATAAATCAAATAAAGTTTTGCACAAATTTGAAGGGTTGGAGGGACTTGCCAGCCAGCCCTCTTACTCCACCAGGCCCCTTTTTTGTCTTATGTATTAGTCATAAAATCAAACAATATTTTGCAAAAATTTTATGGGGTGGAGGGACCTGCCAGCCCTCCTATCACTGCACCAGGCCGCTCTTTCAAAAAGAAAAAAAAAAAGAGAATGGATCATAGGGAAAATACCGGAGGACGGCTGTGTTTCAGATAACCATCCAGAAACAACAGTCGAATGGGACTTGGAACCAAGCTCGGGTTGGGATGCTTTAGCTTTTAAGCAACATGCTGGGATAAGAATGGCCTTGCCCGAGCCATTGTTGCTACTCTCCCACCCATCCATGGTCCTCTGGCAGTCCAAATCTTTTAATTCGTCGCCCTCCATGAATTACCCTTTTCTCCTGTGGATCCAGTCTCTGTCACAAACATCATACCCATGTAAAATATTACCACACAAACTTTCACAAAACCCAAAAAACACATGTATAAACCAATAATGTGATACTGCTACAGAAAGAAGCATATGCAATTATGCATAATTACAGAACAATCCTAAGGAAAAAGGCCAAGTTTACCAGAAGAACCTGACGGCACGTTCTTGGAATCGGTCTTGGTTAATGTAATAGGTCGTGAAAATGAAAACAAATACATTAAGAATATAAAAATATGGGAAATTGTAAAAGGAAATTAAAGAAAGGCAACGAAAGAGTAACAATTACAAGTTTCTTTATACATGAAGAATAATCTTGACAGCATTTCAAACGTAAGAAAAGTATGCCAAAAAAAGCTGCGTGGCTCTCAAGCTGCTAAAAGTTCACAAAAATGGCATTTTTAACAAAGAAGTAATCAAATGGAAAATTCTGCTTCCACGAACGGTTCGAATTTTATTTCTATCCAAAAATAATCTCAAAGCTAAACAACACAAAAAGCGCAATCCCACCGACCATTGTTGTATTTCTTCAAGGTCAAAAAAGCGTTCTATTCGCCAAAAGATCACACTTTTTTAGACAACGTGAAGAAATCGACAGGTGGCGCAATGTTTTCTGTACTCGAATCTCTCACACGAAAGCAGCTTTCAAGGTTTAATGAAAAAAACCGGACAAGAGAGAAAATTTTAAAATAAATAAACTTTAGAGCTTCTATAAATATTGTCTTATTTAAAAAATCGACAAACTCAAAACTTCCAAACATAAAATCAAAAACGAAAAACCCATTTGCGGACAGATTACATGCATGGAAAGAAGACACAAAACCCAGAAAGAAGTGCATACAGACCAGTAATTCAGGGTGCCGATACAATTTGCGTAGAAAAGACGAAAACACGGTCGCTTCCAATAACAAATCGAGATGCGAAGAATTACAGCGGAGAGAGACTGAAATCTTTTCAGTCTTTTTCTTCTCCGGATTAAATTAGAGGGTCTTGTGTCGAGATATTGCGTTAATGGGGGAAATATATATATAGGAAAAAAGACATAGGGTTAATGGGGAAATATATAGAAAGGGAATTTCAAAATAATTCTTTTATTATTATTATTATCATGAGTAGGTCTCTTGTGAGACGGTCTTATGAATATTATCTGTCATACGGGTCAACCCTACCGATATTCACAATAAAAAATAATGCTCTTAGCATAAAAAGTAATATTTTTCATAGATGACCCAAATAAGAGATTCGTCTCACAAAATACGATCCGTGAAACCGTCTCACACAAGTTTTTACTTATTACCATTACGAATTTTTTAAAAATTATCCGTAACTTTAGACATTTATTTGATTAACGTGCTTTACATACTATTATGTTAATTCATATATTTATTTTGTAGAATATTGGTCGTGGATTTCGTCGTCAACCAAAAAAAAAATAAACAAACAAAACAAAGGACAAAATAAAATTTCGGAGATTTGGCCAAGTAAATGACTATAATATTTAATAGAATAGATGTGTTGTGAGATACTCTCACAAATTTTATTCGTTAAACGGATCGATATGATTTATATCCGAAGTTAAAAGTAATATTTTTTTACATACATAATAACAATTTTTATAGATCATATCTAAGATCGTATAGTAGATCTGTCTCATACATTGAAATGTGTAATGATAATAGTGTAATTAATATATGTCTATTTGATATAACCTAGATTTAAAATTACTTGAATAATATTAAATAAATTAATGAGTTACATCGAGTCAATCACTAATAACACGGGACTAAATCCTTAAATCTAGTTGGTGTTATATCTTATGTTCCAATTACTCACGATTTCCAACAAAATTGAAATAGTGTAATTAATATATGTCTCTTTGATTTAACCTACATTTACAATCACATTTCACAATAATAAAGATTGATTTTGCGAATAAAAATGAAAAAAATAAGTTTATATTCGGATGGAATATTTTAGTTAGAAGAAGAAATTATATTTGAGAAATTTATTTAAAAAATTAATTTTAATATTTCCCGTCTTAGGAGTATTTAAAATCCATCTCAAATGCTCAACTACCATTGTATTATTTTATATTTGGAATGAATGACTTTTAGATTTGAGGGAAAGATTTCAAAGACAACTACATTTTAGAGGATTTTGAATTTATGTTTGGATTGATGAATTTGAAATTCATAAACTATCAAGAGAATGTTTTTTGTGAGACGGTCTCACGAATGTTTATCTGTGAGACGTATCAACTCTACCGATATTCACAATAAAAAGTAATATTTTTCATGGATGGCCCAAATAAGATATCTATCTCACAAAATACGACTCGTGAAACCATCTCACACATGTTTTTGCCAATTGATAAAAGATAAATTCGAAATTCAGTCAACATAAATTAATTCAAGTTGCGTTTGGTTGGGAGAATTTTGAAGGTATTTAGGGGGGTGTATTCAACTTTGGAAATTTAATTACTTTTATTGACTTTTGTAGAGTTTAAAAGTCTAGAGGTATTGAACATAGACTTTTATAAACTCTATAAAAGTTTCGTGGTATCCAAATTAGATTTTTCTAGAGTCATGAAAAGTATAGTGGTATTCAAACTTGACTTTTTAAAAATCTATAAAAATCTATAGGTATCCAATATTTCCATAGATTTATAATGATTCTAATATAATTCTCTATGTATAACTCTTAAAACTCTATGTACAACTATAAAAACTCAAAAATTGTCTTCTACTCACCCTAAAGATTTTGGTAGACTTTTAATAGAATAAAAAACAACGTTTTCTCATTCTCACCCATATATTACTCTTTTTCACTCAAAAGACGGTGTTTTCTCCTCTCTAAAGACAAATCGAGAGTTTCTCCAAATTTCAAAGGTATGAATCTTTTCTTGAATCGTTATTGATTTGATAAAAAAATATATTATGATTTCTATATATTCAAATCATGGTGAGTTGATGGATTTTCCACGAATCTGAGAGAAAAAAAGATGGCGCCATTTGAAAGAACACTTGAAAATGTATCACCCCATCTGTATACTAGAACGACAAAGATTGGAAAAGATATGAGAAGCTTTTTGGTCGTTGGTATACTAATTTCTTGGAGGGAAATAACGTCGGGGCCACTGGACCTGGTTTTCTCTCTTCTCAATAATTCTTAACGATTGTTATTACGAATGGAAAAATAAAATGGGATTCATATATTATAGTTCGTCTTATGTTAGGATATTTTATATTTCAAATAATTATGTGAAATTTTGATATTAACAATTTTTATGTCATATCACTTGATAGTAACAATTTTTATGTCCTATCAGTTTTTGAATGATAGTAACAATTTTTATGTCCTATATTTCAATCTTAGCGGATGATTTCACAAGGTATGTTTTTTGTTCTATATGTTATACATCTAAAAATTTTGTAATTTTTCAAGATTATACATGTTATTCATTAGTTATTTGATTCTACAAATAATGTTCGATAGGTAAATTTTTTTAGTGGATTGTAGATATGCAAATCGACGTCAATTCTTAGCTCTTTTTAGAGGTGTTCGTTATCATCTCCAAGAATTCACTGGCCAAGGTCGTCACCCTGAAGATGCAAAAGAGTTGTTCAATATTCGTCATGCCTCTTTGAGAAACGTCATTGAAAGGATATTCGGTATATTTAAATCGCGGTTCAAAATATTCAAAACTGGTCCTCCATTTCCATATACAACACAGGCGGAGCTTGTATTGGCTTGTGTCGGATTGCACAATTTTCTTCGAAAAGAGTGTCTGTCTGATGAATTTCCAGTTGAACCAGAGAATGAAGTTCCACAACCTTCATCAGAACAAGTTTACGAGGATAACAACTTTGATCAAATATTTGGCACTGAAGAACAACAACGAGCAAATGCAAATGCATGGAGAGATACTATAGCAAACAGAATGTGGAGTGACGTTGATCATATTCACAATAACGAACCTTAGATTTTTTCATAAAAAACTGCCTAAAATTTATCAAATTTCATAATGTTTTGATTAGCTATTTATCTATATTGATTAAATTTATTTATATATGCTTATAAATTAAAATTTTATTGATTAAATTTATTTATATATACATTTCACATCATTTCGGATATCGGAAATCCCCCACAAATCCAAATATCAACCTCAAGCAAACAATCAAATTAATTTAAAATTCATGATTTCAAATACTTCTATCTAAATGTATTTTAAAGGGTTTTGACTTCTATTATTAATTTTTAAAAACTGTGCATTGATTTTGGCGGAATGAGGTATCATCAATACTAGTCACCGAGACACACACGTTATGTATGCATTACGCAGATAATAAATATTCAAACATAATATTTTATACAATAACAATACCAAACTCTTTCAAAATCTTCTCTAATTTATTAATTTAATTTTGAGACAAACATAAGCTTTTTCATCCACAATAAGACATGTATTCTCGATTTCCGATTTTTTTTTTTTAAAAAAATGAAAATGTGTGGACATTTCTCATGAGAAGTTACATTTAAATAAACAAAAGATGTATATTTTGAAGTAAATAAAATATCGAAACATAACATCATAATTGTTTTTTATAGAGAACTCGAGTTAAATTAAAATAGTAAGATAATTTGTATATATTTTATATCAAGCACAAAATATAACAATTAAGTAAATATGTATACCTTAACACAAACAATTTAAAATTGAAAAAGTAGAATTGTAAATGATAATAAGATATTTTGGTAGAGTATGAATATTCGATTCTCCTACCAATATTGAGACGATGATATAAATTGAACACACGATGAGACGAAGATAAAGATGAAGCGACCTACCCCGAATCGGACCAATGATCGTCCTCCGTCGTTGTCTTTGAAGTACATATCTGGTTAGTATCTCATTCTACATGTCAACTTTTTCAAAAGGAGACGTTACGGGAAAATGAATTTTACACGAGGTATATATGCATTCATATAATAATATATAAATATTAAGATACAAATTAATTTAATTATTGGAAATGAAATCAATGAGATATATAGATTGGTATTTTGAAATAAAGTGGGATAAAAATTAATTTAAAAAACTGAGAATTAAAATTTAGTATTTAATAAAATGAGATTTGCAAAGCGGTTGGAAAAAATAAAAGAAGAAGTTCAGAAGTGAAGTGGGAAATGACTTGCAAATTCGACTTGGATTTGTGGACTAACAAGTGGGTTAGTGAGATTTTCGAATTTGATTCGGGTTTGTGAATTTCTAAAGTTACGGAAATTACTTTTATGTTTTTCTTGTTAAATATAATGGTGTTTTATTATTAGAGAAGACAATTAAGGCTCGTCACTTAATTGATCGGAAATGGATCATGTGTTATGCACGACGCTGCCGTTGAATCGGTTGAACCTTGTGTGAGATCCACATGATCTAATCCTACCTCCGACTTAGCATCAACGTTGTTCTATCACGACATATTTTTTAAGTTTTTCTTTTTGTGCTTTCACTAGTTTTCAACAATATAATTTTTATCCAAACAAAAATAATAATAAAAAGAATTTATTATGTCATTATTAATTAGAAAACAACGTTGCACCCACACACAGAAAATTAAACAAAAGTAGTTGTTGTGTCACCTCGAGTTTATATACTTTCGAGTAGGTTTTTAAGAGATTGTCTCGTGAATTTATATTTATAAAACGGATTGACATGATATATATCTATCATTAAATATAATATTGTTCACATAAAAAAAAATTATTAGTTAGGTTCGGTTGAAGATATGTCTCATAAAATTGACCTGTAATATGATTTCACAAGAATTTTCATTTTTTTGAAAACATATTTTTAGCTGACTTTTTTAATATTATATTCATTAATTTATTGATATCTGAAATTTTATCATATGGGATAATTTATGCCTATATTTTAATTGGTTAGTAGATAGGATTCGATTATTTTAATAATACAATCTGATCAAATCTTAGTTATGATTTTATGTACTGATTATCATGTTGGTGTATCGTGTTCTCGCACTCAAGACGCAGCGGAAATTTAAAATTTTTGTTTTTGGACGTCGTGTGTTTAGAAACATTCATAGGGCGTTTAGAATTATACTTTTGCATTCTAAACGCTGGACTCCAAACTATTCCGAATATTACGTGGAGATAGCTCTTCTTATAAATCCCTACGAACGGCTCTTCAACCTGATCGCTTAATTGGGTCCACGATCGAAGATTGTTTTCTTTGTTTGGTTTGCATTAGAAAATCCAAACTATTTGTGTGTTGAGAATGTAATCACCAAATTCACAAAATCTGGAGACGATGCGTTGCGGTGTGGAAGAGCACTTGATGGCAGAAAAATTCCCTTGAAAATTTTCAAGATGGCCATGGTTGTTTGGTGGAATTGGGAAGGATTTTGTTTTATTTTGTGCAAGAGAACAACAACCTTGCATTAAGCCTCTTATGGTGTATATATAGAGTGAGACCCATAATCTAATTTGGATTCCTTCTCTCACAACTCTAATAATTTCATTATATTTAAACTTCCATATAATTAATATATAATGTATTTATTAACATTTAATAATACATGATATAATAATATCATATACTCATATTTTATATCACTATATAAAATATATATGTACATTAATTAAATTAAATAACAATTAATTAATTTATAAATTAACTCCTGGGTTAATTTAATTCTAGACTCTTCTAGAACATATATGAGAATTTGTGCATGTTAGCGGTTAGCATTACTAGCATAATCATTTAATTAGTAAATTCTAAATTCACAAAAAATGATTTCGAATTCATTATAACACTGATCGATGATCCGAGAGCGCCGATGTACCAAGGATACAAATTTTGTTCATATAATAAAAATCGAAATTTTTGAAAATCAAATTTTTTTTTACAAAATTTGGAACTTACCATATATGACAGTTACTATATTTGGCAGCTGCCAGTTAGTTTTAGTGAACTCTTCCACAAAATAGGCAGTTTCACTCTCCTTCTTTATTAACAATCATGTTAACTTCCATTTATTTCATTCTATAGAATCAGCTCATAAACTACTTTATAAGATTCATGTTTGATCTCAATCAAACTATAGTCGTCAAATTCCAACTTTCTCTTTGAAATTTGACTATTTCCAGAGGAACACAGAATTCGATACTTGTGTAACCCTCAATGGTTCATAGATACAGCTAGTTGTGGGTTCACATATTCATGTGATTCAGAATAAAATTTATTTTTATTCGGGTTTATCCCAGTTAGTCTAATTCTTTTCAGCAACACCTTGATCAAGAATGTCAGAACTCATTTCTGATTGCACCCATCAGATCATTGTAAGAGTGTCTAGTAGCATCGCCTCATTATCCCCTAGGTATCATTGATAGTGCTTGCAAGAATCTTTAGTCGTGGTTAGAGTACAGTACGGTCTCTTCAACACATATATCTCAATCGAATCTGCAACCATTGGTATATCGAGAGTTGCATATAAATTCGATAACGATGCGATTTACCTTTGAGTACTAATGGTGTCATGGTATGTGCAACTAAAAACGCATTTTCCCAAAGCATATTTCTTGTTCTGGCCAGAGACTCCTTGCACTATTAACTCATCAGATCACATAGGATATCTTCACCCGTAGACAAACGGTGAATCTCCGACTAAAATGTATTTGCTATACGTATTTCGAAACTATACCCAACCTCGCCACCTGATAACCCTCGATAGAGTCGGTAAACAGATCAAAGTGCATGCTAGTACGTATAACCCCTACATTGTCTCGGGTCAAAGGACTAATTGTGTACAACCATAACTGCGGATTAGTTCACTCGATAAGTGGGAACCACTTGGATAGTCCGAGGGAGAGTTGTTTAGTGCATCATCATATGATCACACATCTGTGTGAAAAGACATCTTCATGCCCTTGCCAATGAAACATGACGTTTACATCTCAAATACTAGTCTCAAACTCGAGCGACTTTTATCCTTGTTTTAGGCGACTGATTCGACTAGGAACCTGTTTAAAATATACAGTACAATTCCTAACAAGTTCCATGATCTTACGTTGCGACGTATACCTCATGATACCTATTGTATGTTCAAGGACTTTATCTATGCATCTTGCATGAGTATACAGATAAAGCATGATGTCATAATCGAATTAAATCGTAAAATATTATTAAAATAAAGATTATTTTACATTAGAGTCAATAAAGCTCGAGTCACAAGTTGATTTGCCGGACACCTGCTCTAACATATAAATCACACGTCAAACAAATAATTAGTTATTTATCTAATGTCAATCGAATCCTTGAATATTAAATTACAATATTATCATTCATATCTTTATTTTATTTATAATTATTAAAAACGATAAAATAGTAAATTTTCATCATGTTAGATAAAATCGAAGATAATATAATTGACGTTTAAATCCAGATCTGTTTTCACATAATTTAAATGTTGTGTCATCTTATTTTCACTTCCACATGTGTTTGTACTTACCAAGTCTTTGACTAGGGAATGAGAGAATTCCCTACTGCAAACAGGCCAGGCGGGACGGGCTTCCTAAAAAGCCGGCTCAGGCCAGGGTCAGCATAGCAGAATGAAGGGAACGGCCCTAATATTGTGTTGGCAAAGCCAACTTCTTGGGTTTCGGGCGGGGAAAAGCAGACGTGGAGACTCGGGTCGGGCGCAACGTAATTAAAAGAGGGGAAAAGCAGACGTGGAGACTCGGGTCGGGCGCAACGTAATTAAAATAGTCATTCCATTAGGGTGAGACAGGATGGGCCGGCACAGGCGATCTGGTGTCTGAGCCGGTTGGTCAGACGGCGACTACTTCTTAGATTATTATTATTAGCTAACCACGGAATGGGATGTAATAGTTGCATGGCCTATATATATCTGATGGTGGTTTTGAAAAGTCAACACTTCGGCAACATGTTTGCATCTAGCACGTCGTACAAAAAGTTCAAAAAAGTTGCCGTTTATAGATATTTATCTAATATAAATGTTTAATCAACATTTGAGAGGGAAAAGAAATCGCAAGAGTAAATTAAAATCTCGAAATATATTTATTTCTAACTGACACTGAACAAACAAAAACTGTACATTGAATTCTGGCAAAGAAAGCACAAGAACACCCATTTTGTTACAACTTATGAACACAAAGGGATAGAAAAGAACAAAGAGCTATCAGAATCTCCTAATATGCCTAAGTCCCACTTTCAAGAAACAACCTTCCGACCATTAAATTTAATAGGTTCC
The DNA here is from genome assembly GCF_022965805.1 of Primulina eburnea. NCBI lineage: Eukaryota > Viridiplantae > Streptophyta > Magnoliopsida > Lamiales > Gesneriaceae > Primulina > Primulina eburnea. Next base: position 8,641,807 of record NC_133101.1, read on the forward strand.
GAATTTAGAACCATATTCCATCGTCAATATAACAAAACTATGTCCTCACTGTTTGCCTGTGGCTGTCTTGCTGCTGCATTTTGACAAATTCTTCATGTTTTTCACTGGTAATGGCGGTTTCGGAGTCATCTTTCATGAGGTATTTGTCGACTTGTGATGCTGCTTGCCTGCCTTCGGCGATCGCCCACACGACAAGAGATTGTCCCCTTCGACAATCACCAGCCGCAAACACGCCTTCCACGTTTGTCGAGAAACGCCCATACTCGGCTTTTAAGTTCGATCTGTTGTCTCGTTCCAGCTCCAATTTGTCCGCCAGTGTCTGATAGAATCAAGTCCAAACATATTAAAGTACGTGCTAAAACATATATATCTAAATAAGATAAGAGCGGGAGATGCCGGGATCCAATGAGGGAGAACAGTTGGACAAAATAAATTCGGAACATTCGTGGGTTGCCAATATGACATGTACTATGTCTGGATGAATACCATTTATCAGGGTACAAAATACTAACCGATTCAGGACCGAGGAATCCCATGGCAAGAAGAACTAGATCGGCTTCGATAATCTCCTCGGAACCTTCAACTTCCTTGAATTGAAACTTTCCACTCGCGTCTTTTTCCCAGTGGACACGTACAATCTCAAGTCCTTTCACCGCTCCTTTCTCATCTCCTATGAAACGTTTGGTCAACACCTGATAGGACCTTGGATCCTTCCCAAACTTGGCATTAGCTTCTTGATGCCCATAGTCTACACGGAATATACGGGGCCACTGCCAAAAAACAAGTAGGAAATTATTTTTCACATCAAGATATAATAGTTGAAAAGAGGATAAACATTTGCTGCTGTCAAAACGGAACAACAGATGAGAGGATTCTAGAGAAGCAAACAAGTTTCACAACAAAAATCTTGTATCAAATGTCCGTTGAAGTATGTTTATTGGCTTCTCAATCTAAACGCAATCAATAGTCAATAGTTCAATGCTAAAGCCAGAAGATGGGCAGAAGAAGAAGATAACAAAACCTGTGGCCAAGGATTTCCTGCAGCCCTAGTACGCGGTGGCTCGGGGAGAAGCTCTAAATTTATGAGGCCACTGCACCCATGCCTGATAGATGTTCCAATACAGTCGGTGCCCGTATCACCTCCACCAATTACTACCACTTTCTTGTCTTTTGCGGAGATGTACTTGCCATCCTGAAGATTGCTATCAAGCAAGCTTTTTGTATTCGAATGCAGAAACTCCATGGCAAAATGGACTCCAGAAAGGTCTCGTCCAGGAACAGGAAGGTCCCTGTCAAAAAAATCGAAGATCTCAATTTGTAACATGAACGTGAAAATTTCCCTCACTTTATTTATGATCAATCAAGATCTGCAAGAGTTGCACATATTACCTCGGTTTTGTGGCTCCTACAGCCAAAACAATGGCATCATTTTCATCACGAAGTTTATCTATTGAGTATGAGGAATCTTTTCCAACATTAGCATTGAGCACAAAGTTGACACCTTCTTTTTCCATGAGATTGACCCTTCTCTGGACAACATCAATTTTGTCTGTCTTCATGTTTGGGACACCATACATCATAAGACCGCCTATTCTATCTGCACGTTCAAACACCGTCACAGTGTGACCCATCCGATTTAATTGATCAGCAGCAGCCAAACCAGAAGGTCCACTTCCAATAATAGCAACTCTTTTTCTGAAATAGTGAAGACAATTAGAATCTTATTGAACAACACAAAAGAGATATTGTTTTGATTTTTGCTCATTTATTTATGAGAATATCAAGGTGAAAGTTTAGATGACAATATCAATGAATATCAGCAAACAAAGACTGAAAACGTGAGGAAAGAAAATATACCCAGTTCTCTTCAAAGGTGGCCGTGGCACCATCCATCCCTCCTCAAAAGCTTTGTCTATGATAGAACACTCAATACTTTTGATAGACACTGGATTTTCTATGATACCAAGAACGCAAGACCCTTCACAAGGTGCAGGGCACACACGACCAGTGAACTCTGGGAAATTGTTAGTCTCCAGAAGTCGGTCCAATGCTTCACGCCATCTATTTTGGTACACTAACTCATTGAATTCAGGTATCTTATTCCCAAGAGGGCATCCAGAATTCTCCTGCAAGTTTTCATAGATTTTTTTAATTCACTCTAGTCGACGTTCAGAAAACAGTTATAGTACCCGAACCAAACTAAAGAAAAGTGAATCTTCATCTTACCTGATGACAAAAAGGAGTACCACAGTCCATACACCGAGCAGATTGTGTTTTCAGGAGTGGGCCAGGTTTTAATTCTTCCATAACTTCATTCCAGTCATTCATTCGAACATTAGGATCTCTGTATGACACACCCTCTCGCTCATAAGCAACAAAACCCCTATGTTTCACAGCATCTGGAACTCGAGTCGGCCTCTTTGATGTTTCTTCTTCAACCTGTAAACTCAGAAACGATGACCACTAATCAAACAAACAAGAAAAACTATTTCACAAGCTAAAAGTTCACTAAATGTTAGTGCTCAGACAAAATACAATTGAAGAAAAAACAGCCACCTGAAATTTGGTCAGAAACACTGATCACTAATCAAACAAACAAGAAAAACTATTTTACAAGTTAAAATTCACTAAAAGTCACGACTCAGAAGGAAGATCGTCGTTGCAAGCATCGTCTACTGGATTTGATAAAAGAATATTAGCAAGTTATGCAAGGACAATGTAACTATCAATAATTGGAGATGATGTTTAAAATAATAGGGAGCAGGGAGCCTGGAAGAGTTGTACTAATAACTAAATGTACCACCAAACATCCCAGAAAATTCCAGTTATATGTCATACACATGTTCATTAATTGACATTTTTTTAAACACCAATAGTAATTCTCATTATTAGGTTTAGTTACCTTGAAAAATATAATACATTAAGTAGCACAAGTAAAAAGGTTTCAGAAGAAAATTACCTGGCTGGATTTTTCACTGACAGATGCAGCTGCCAACTTCTTAAGTTCTTCAAAAGCATCTTTCTCCATCAACTCTGCCTCTTCTTGCACATCAGCTTCTCTGGCAGCTTTTTCTGAAGCTGCTTTTGAAATTTCCTCTGCTTTCTTGCTTGCAATAACTCGTTTATAATCACGAGGAAAGACTTTGATGAACTTTGGCAGAAGAGACTCAAAATCAGTAAGAACTTGTTTCGCTAATTTGCTGTTTGTGTGACGTTGATGCTGTTGTATCATCATTTGGAGCATCAAAATATCATCCTCTTCGATTACTGGATCAAGATCCACCAACTCGGAGTTGCACCGGTTTCTAAACTTGGAATCAACATCGAGAACATAGGCAACGCCTCCACTCATACCAGCAGCAAAGTTTCTTCCGGTCATACCAAGCACGACGACGGTTCCACCAGTCATATACTCACAACCGTGATCCCCCACACCTTCCACTACTGCTTTAGCGCCAGAATTCCGAACGGCAAATCTTTCTGCTGCCATCCCATTAAAGTAAGCCTCTCCATTAGTGGCCCCATACAGGGCAACATTTCCAATGACAATATTCTCCTTCGGATCAAATTTGCTTTCTTTAGGCGGATACACAACAATTCTTCCGCCTGATAAGCCTTTTCCTACATAATCATTACTGTCACCTTCAAGCTCAAGAGTGACACCAGAACAAAGAAAAGCTCCAAGACTCTGGCCTGCACTTCCACTTAGTTTGATATGGATTGTGTCTGAAGGAAGTCCCACCATATGGAAGCGTTTTGTCACTTCATGGCTTAACATGGTTCCAACCGCTCGGTTTACGTTGCAGATTGGCGACTCAATGTACACAGGAAGACTTTTCTCCAAGGCAGGATTGGCTAATGCTATAAGTTTGTTATCTAAAGCCATGTCCAAACCGTGATCCTGTTTCTGCACACAAACCTGAGCAGCATCAGGCCTAATATCAGCAGCTGGTCGAAGTAATAAGGAAAGATCGATGTTCTTAAGCTTCTCATTGGTGTTAGCAACATCTTTATCCAGTTCAAGCATGTCTGAGCGGCCAACCATTTCATTGAGTGTTCGAAATCCAAGCTGAGACATTATCTCCCTCACTTCTTCCGCAAGCATGAAGAAGAAATTGATGACATGTTCTGGTTCACCAGCAAACTTTTCCCTAAGAACTGGATCTTGAGTGGCAATACCAACAGGGCAAGTGTTTTTATGGCACTTCCTCATCATGATACAGCCCAGCGTTATGAGAGGAGCTGTGCTAAAACCGAACTCCTCTGCACCAAGAAGGGCAGCAATGGCCACGTCTCTTCCAGTTTTAAGTTGGCCATCCGTTTGAAGAACAGTTCGACCACGAAGATCATTAGCAACTAATGTTTGGTGGGTCTCTGCAAGACCAAGCTCCCAAGGAAGACCAGCACTCTTGATTCCAGTCCACCTCGAAGCTCCTGTACCTCCATCATGACCAGAGATTAAGACGTGATCAGCATGACCCTTAACAACCCCACTAGCAATCACTCCAACACCAGCTTCAGAAACCAGCTTCACACTAATACGAGCCCCAGGATTTGCATTCTGCAGATAGTTTAAAGGCCGAAAAAATTGTAAAACAAGTACTGTAAGAGGAAATCACCATTGACACTATGTAGATAATGAGGAGTAATCACCATTAAAAGAATCAATTATCAAATGCCTTCATTGGATTGTAAGGGCAACGATGTAAACGACGTGATCGAGTATCAAGAACTACCTTAAGGTCATGTATCAATTGTGCGAGATCTTCAATTGAATAAATGTCATGATGAGGAGGTGGACTGATAAGCCCCACGCCAGCAGTAGAATTCCGAGTGACAGCAATGTCGCCAATAACTTTGTGCCCTGGAAGTTCACCCCCTTCACCAGGCTTTGCTCCCTGAAACATGAAATTTCCAAAAGTCAGGAATACAATCAAAATTTATATAGAAAGTTCGTTCTGTAAAACACTCTCACCAAATATGAATTGCACGTATCACTAAATGATGCAAAGACACCAAAAGGTTCTCTGTATGTACGGCGTCATCTATATCCATATAAGTAAATTCACAAACAAAATGATCCTTTGCTTCTATTGAAAGATTGTAGCCTATACATGACCTTACCATCTTTATATTTAGGGAGAGAGATAAAGAGATAATAAGTGAGAAAGAACACCTGAGCCATTTTTATCTGTAACTCATCAGCATTTGTCAGATAATAGCTAGAAACTCCAAATCTGCCACTGGCAACCTGCTTAATGGCACTCCTCCTTGGATTCCTTGAACCATCTGAAAGCGGTTCCATTCGAGATGGTTGTTCGCCTCCCTCGCCTATATGCCCAAAAAAAGAACAAGATAAACATCATGGAAGAGGATTCATAGTTGTAAGAAATATAACTAGAAAAAACTACCTGCGTAAACGCAATCCAATTCAAAGTTACTAAAAGACAACAGATAATTGTAAAGTTATTTGCATCGCATAAAATCATTATTGACATTTTATGAAAAAGACCTGGAAGAAAGTAGCATAAGCTTACCGGTGTTAGACTTCCCCCCGATTTTGTTCATAGCAATAGCTAGAGTTGTATGTGCCTCCAATGATATTGATCCATAGCTCATGGCACCAGTACAAAACCGTTTTACAATCTCACTAGCTGGCTCAACTTCCTCAATAGGAACTTTTACTTCAGCCTCTTTAAATTTCAGAAGTCCCCTTAAATTGCAGGACTTATTCAATTCTTGGATGCGCTTAGAATATTCTTTGTAAGCAGCCACGCTGTTAGACCTGGCAGCTTCTTGCAACTTTGCCATGGCAAGAGGATCGTTCAGGTGCAGCTCGCCACCTTTTCTCCAGTGATAATCACCTGGATTAGGTAGTGCAACAGCCTCGGCACTACCAGGTGGCAACGCACGTGTTGGGAAAGCCAACTCATGCAACTCAAGCGCATCCTGTGCAAGGGCTTCAAAAGTGGCACCCTCAACTCTGCTAGGGGTTCCAGTGAAGCATCGTTCCATCACCTCTGATGATAGACCCACTGCCTCAAAGATTTGTGCTCCCTTGTATGAGGCCAAAGTCGATATACCCATCTTGGCAAGGACCTTCATCATGCCATAGTTGCTGGCTTTGAAATATTTCCTGACAAGCTCATCTTTCGAATGGAACTCACCGGTTGCTTTTGGTGGAATTTTACCATCAACTTGCAATCTCCAAACGGCCTCAACAGCCAAATAAGGGCAGATTGCATCTGCACCAAATCCTACGAGTGTACAAAAATGGTGTACTTCACGGGGCTCAGCAGATTCGACAATCAATGCAACTCGGGTTCGCTCAAGCTTCTTCACTAAATGATGATGGACAGCACCAATGGCCATAAGGGAACTTACTGCAACACGCTTTGTTGAGAAAGCTGCATAATTCCATGAATAAAATATAATTGTATTGAAGTGGACTACATAATAATTAAAAGATAAAATAAGATGCAAGGCATTATATCATTAATTAATGATAAATTGATGATGCACCTCGGTCAGAAAGCACTAGTGCAGTATAACCCTCCTTGATTGCATTATGTGCCTCAGAGCATATCCTGTCTAAGGTCTCCTCCAAGCCCTTCCTACCACGGTCCTTAGAGTAGGTAATATCAAGAACTTTGCTTCTCCAGCCTCTGTAATTCATTCTTTTGATTGCTTCCATTTCATCAATCGATAGCAGTGGACCTTTCAAAGATAGACGATGGCACTGCTCTTCGGTAGTCTCTGTAAGATCACCTTCTGGACCAATCATGCATTCCATTGAGGTAACTATCTTCTCCCTAATGGGATCGATTGGAGGATTTGTCACCTGAGCAAACATCTGCTTAAAATATTCAAATGTAAGCTTTTCCCTATCAGACATCACAGCCAGTGGAGCATCATTTCCCATAGACCCAAGGGCCTCAATGCCATCTTTTGCCATGGGTAGTAACAGCATTTCTAAAGATTCAACTGTGTAACTGCACAAAAGGTCAACAATCACTTCTTCAAGGACCAATAACGAAAGATACATCAAGAACAAGTAAAGTTAAGACATGACATACCCAAATGCCTTTAGTGGAGCCAATAAACCATGGATACCCATGTGTTCCATGTTTTCATCATTGCGAGATACCTAAAATCACAATGTTTTTGCTCATAATAAATTATGAAAGAAAATTAAAGTTTTTCAATTGACGACGCACAAAACAGATAAAAGTAACATCCTCAGAAGGTGGAAAAGACATTCAAGAAACTGAAAATAGTGCTAACCGCTATAACTCCAGCTATGGGAGGAGAAATACGGTCAGATTCCCGGACAGATTCAACAATGTCTTTCAATTGTATCTTTTGCCTTTTTAGCCAGTCACCATAAGGCCTTGCAAGCGAATATTGTTGCTTCAAGGCTTCATCATCTACAACAACATGATTCTCAAAGTCCACGAGGAGCATCATACCGGGATTAAGTCTCCCTTTCCTGGAGACATCCTCTGGGGGAATATCAACCACTCCAACTTCACTTGCCATAATAACTCTCCCACTGTGCGTCACATAAAAGCGACCAGGACGTAATCCATTCCGATCCAATGTTGCTCCAAGATACCGTCCGTCAGTAACTGTAAATATAACACATATAAACCAGATATAACGTTTGACACGAAAATGAAATTTTAAATCAGGAGAATCTATGAATATGTTGCTCCAAGATACCGTTTGGTAACTGTAAATATAATACATATAACCAAATATAATGTTTGACACTGAAAATGAAATTTAAAATCAGGAGAATCTATGAATACATACATGATATAAGAGCAGGGCCATCCCATGGTTCCATAAGAGCTGAGAAATATTCGTACAAGGACTTCCGATGAGGATCTATGTTCTTATCATTCTGCCAGGCTTCAGGAATCATCATCATTATAGCTTCAGGGAGACTTCTACCAGCTCTAACCAAAAGCTCAAGCACACCATCAAAGGCACCTAAAATTGATAAAGGCAATTAGATACGTATGCAAAACAGACTAATTGTAGCAGCTTGACTATTGACACTGGTACTTACGGCATTGTGAATTGTGAAAAAATTATTGCCTGTGTTATAAGAACGCATTAAAAGCTATTTAAGAAACAAGTGTGGGAAGAAAAGATTTGGCAAATATATAACCTGAATCTGACGAGCTGGCATCTACAATGGGTAGAAGCTTCTTCATCTCTGTCTTTGACAAGCCAAGCTCCTTGCACTTTAGAAGACCTTCACGAGCTTTCATCCTACATATAAAAACAATCAAATGGATGCCAATGACTTTCTCGCTCGTGTTTATCATCAATATTTTAGGATAGCCAGCGCAAAGAAGCAACATGACAGATCACACACCTACTTTAACGAACAAAATCTGAAAATAGTTTCTTCGATAATATGTCAGCTGATTGCCACACAAATTGAAAAATTATTCTTAATATTTGAACATCCTTGACAAGAAAAATTTCATGCTTGCACTTAAACATGCATCATCATCGAAGGCTACAAGGACTGGTAAGGACGGAAGACTTAGAAATGATATATCATGGAAAAAAACCAGTGGTTTCATATGCAAAAGGTGATTATTATTCTATGACAACAGCTCTGTGAATCTCAAATGCCAATCTTATCTTGACAGAGGCAAAAACAGAAAGCATTAAAAACGGAAGAAACCACCCACCAATTGACATTGCCCCTAAGCGTGTTAATTTCCCCATTGTGCCCAAGGACACGCATTGGTTGAGCACGATCCCAGCTGGGGAATGTGTTTGTCGAGAACCTAGAGTGTATCTGCAACAAGAATCCAGAGGAATAGTTATTTCAATATCAATTGAAATCCTGTCATTGTGTCATGAAATAAGCCTACAACTAAATTGCGTACAGGGCACCATCAGCAGTGTCGATACCAATCATAGAGAGAACCCTAGGCTTCCTAAACCAAACACATTTTTTCCCACAATAACACAGATTTTGATCGTTAATATGGATCATGTCAGAACCATATGCCAAGTTTCTGCAAACATTATTTACTTCACATTAGGTTCCTTACCAACTCGGCCAAAGAATCCAATCCGGCATCCAAAATCAAATAGTAATCAAGGGTGCGGAAGAACTTAAGAGATCATTCATACTTCAATGCCTCAGAAGTCATTCCTCAACCTGGCATCGCTTGGTTAATCGGTTGTTCCCATGCTGTTGGTTGTCGAAGTATGGTGTCAGCATAGAATAAAACAGAGAATGGATAAAATATTTACCAGGGCCATGTAGCTCGTAAACCTTTCATTGCCAAGATCTGCATGGTAGTATTCCTTCAACTGGTTAGGCTTCAATTGACCTTTGTAGACGACAGTCCTAAAAATCGAAGAAAATAAGTCACTCAAACTCCTCATTGAGTGCAATTAAGTATCCAATCAACTGAATGAAACTAACCTCGATGACAGAGAGCACATATAGAAGTCCTTGACTCCACCATGCTGAAGGTTCAAAGCAGCTCGGATGGCTACCATGGAAACTCTTCTTAATATATACATCTATAAGAACACAGGGATTATTGAAAGATTAAGAAAAGATAAAATCAGTGATTTACAAATATACCACTTTCAAACCAAGTATTCTACCTGTTGTTCAAAATCCACCTTCGACCTGGGAGTTGGGGTAAGGAAAACTTGCTCAATTACGGGTTCAGTCTGCAGAGCAGACTGACCCAATCCTGAGTTATCTGTGGGGACTGGTCGCCACCCAAGAACTGTATGGCCAAGTGATTCAGCCACCTGCAATACAATCAGACGAAGATCCGTCAGAAAATTTATGATAATGTTAGAAAGCAGCAACAATTGGTCATAAAGTACCGAAAGTTCAAATTTAGAACTTTGTCTATTACCTTAGTGAATATAATTTTACTCTGATCCCTCCGACTGTCTGAAGTAGGCAAGAAAAACATGCCAACTGCATATTCACCAGGTGCAGGTAACTCAAAGCCAGCATCTTTCGCAGCCTGAAACCACATCACCGAATGCCATCAGTAACATAACTCATAAGTGAAGAAATAAATACTTTACGTAAGTTCAGTGACTCGTCATGATTTCCACTTGTCACTTCTGAGATTTTAATGGTCGGATATTTAAGTATCTAACTTTACATTAAATTTAAAATAAAAATATCAAGAAGCAGCGATTCAAAACTAATGATAATAACTTCTGCATAATTCTACGATGAAGAATTGAAGTTGCATTCTCTTTACTTTATCATTTTTAATAGAAGAACTGAAACTACAAAACTAAAAAAAATATAATTGAAAAGGACCTTAAAACTTACCTCTTTGTAGAAAGCATGAGGAAGGCCCACAAGAATTCCAGCTCCGTCTCCGGTATTCGTTTCACATCCACACGCACCTCTATGTGACATGCGCACCAGCATTTCTATAGCATCAGTCACCTGGAAATCCAAAAATAATCGTAAAATATTACGCACAAAAATAAAAATAAATCAATAAAATAAGAATCTTCAGCATCGTATTATAAAAAAAAAGACAACAATTGATAGGTACCGTTTTACGGCTACTTTCACCGGAAAGTTCGGCCACAAACCCAACACCACACGAGTCTTTATCAAAAGCCGGATCATAAAGCCCGAGTGGCTTTTCCGGCACCTGAGAAAGTGCATTTTTAACGACCACGCGCAGCTTCGGAGCCCGGCCCGGACCATCGGTCTGCCAAAGATGCAACCTTTCGGAGCCGGGACCTACACCTGAAGCAGAAGCAACACCACTCCGCAGACTCGTACCGCACACAAACTTCTTCTCCAGATGCACACTCCTCTTCGCCCCAAATCCCCTGGAAATCCTCCCCCTCCGGCTCAATGCCGCCACCGCATTAAGCTGGTGGCTCGGCGCGCACACCGCGTTCACCGAACCATCGATCAGCCCACCGCCTTTCACTCGGACCCCAGATCCCGAAGCCACCGACATTTTCCACCGAACCGAGAAAACGGCGCCTTGCACACTTATCCCAACACACGGACCGACGACAGCCAACCGATCAGATCTACCGGATTCCACCAATTCTAAAGCAAACCCAATTGAAAGAAACGAACAAACAAATCTTGAAAAGCGAAAAGGGGGTAGCTTATAAACAAGAAACTCTCTGTAAGGTAGGTGGGGTGACTACTTCTAAGCAGTATCCTTGTTATCTACGGCGGCGAAGTGTTCGAGATTAAGAGAAGAGCCACCAAGAAAAATATAAAAAAGCGCAATATTCGGGGGGCAGGAACGAAACAAGAAATCGATAGGCCTCACAGAAGCAGGATAACAGAAAAATAACTGAGCTTGAATCGCTTCGGCTTGCAGAGGTGAAACGCGAAGCCTGAGGTGGTAGATTTATAGAGAAAGAAAATGTGATTAACATGAGGAATCTAGTAATATAATGCTGTCTCGTGGGGCCCTTCCACTCGTTCTTATTATATTATTATTATAATTTTTGTTTTCTAGATTTATTTAATTTAATCTAAATTAAATTTCCACCTTATTCTATTGGCAGATTTTCACAAGTATTTAAATCGATTTAGATGAAGTTTCAAAAAAGAAAATAGACTGTCGATGGTTTGTACTTTATCTGATGTAAATATCTAAAGTTTAATACAAAATCTCAAGAGACGTTCACCGGATAAAATATAGATAATTTTTGAACTTTTTTGTAAAAGATATAGAAGATATATCAATTTGAGTAAATAACAATAAATTTTCTAACAAACAAATATTATCAACACTTATCTTATTATCCTAAATTTTCTACTAACCATTTTTGTTAAGGTAAAAATTTGTGTGAGACGGTCTCAAGGGTCGTATTTGTGAGACGGATCTCTTATTTAGGTCATCAATGAAAAAATATTATTTTTTATGCTGAAAGTATTACTTTTTATTGTGAATATGGTTAGGGTTGAACCGTCTTTAACATGAGACTCACTCTTTTGTTAATATGTTTATCTCAATGAGTAGGTCTCTTGTGAGACGTTGTCACGAATATTTATCTGTGAGACAGGTCAATCCTACTCATATTTATAATAAAAAGTAATATTCTCAGTATAAAAAATAATATTTTTCATGGATGACTCAAATAATATATATGTCTTACAAAATATGACCCACAAGACCGTCTTGCACAAGTTTTTCACATATCCCAATTTCTTGACTCGATGATATTATTTTTTCGGTAGGTTCCAACTCCTCAAACTTCTTCATGAAAATATAAAAAAATTTAATATGTTTTATTTATCATAAAATAAATTTCCCGGAAAATGGTTGATTTATAGAAAGAAAGTGTGGTGATAACACGTGCGAGTGTGGGCTATGCGGCACGCGACAACCGCTCATGGGTGAATCCGTTGGCTGTTGTATTAAACTTGTCAGGTTTAGGTTTGGTGGGGACAGCCCTCATCAGGCCTTATTATGGAATTGATTATTTTTAGAAAGTGTTGTTTTTTAATAGTTTATAAACAAATAATGTAGATGAAATATGTTTAGCATGATTTAAATTTAAAATTATCAAAACCGATATTACTCAAATTCATTTTTCATCGAAGTGTTGACGTGGTGATATCTTACAAACCATCAATTTTCGACATCACATCAATAACATTTGGTGACACGATCATGTCACAACGCTGACAAAATTTAAATTAAAAAAAATTCAATTTAGAGAATAGTAACACCGATAACATAAAAAATAATAATAATTTGTTGTGAAACTTCGTTTTTACTCGTAAAAGATGCACACACGTTATATGTGTTACTATTATTTTTAATTTGATCAAATAATATTAAATAATTAAGACGAATTTATTTTCAATTTAGAAAAGTTGTTTGATTTAAAAGAGAAGTTTTGTTTAGATTTTTTATATGTAAAATATGAAGTGACTTGAGGAGATTTTCAGTAGGATGAGAAGAGTAATTATAGAATTAAATATTTTGATATCATTTGGTTACTCTCAGAGTCTCACACTTAATAATATATCATACATATATTGTTAACTTATTCTATTCCCTCCTTGGACACATTCTTACCTTTGATTGATTCCTTTTATATTTGAAGTCAAAAATATTTTATTTTATCATAAAAACAAATATTTCTTTTGGAGAAGATGGCAAAATGCTTCTGATTGTGAAATGATTTTATGTATATGTTTTAAAAAAAATTGGCAAAAACTTGTGTGAGACGGTCTCACGGGTCATATTCGTGAGACGGATCTCTTATTTGGGTCATCCATGAAAAAGTATTACTTTTTATGCTAAGAGTATTACTTTTTATTGTGAATATGGGTAGAGTTGACCCGTCTCACGGATTATGATCCGTGAGACGGTCTCACATGAGACTCACTCAAAAAAATTAATATCAAATATTCTATTTTGCTAGCTATTTACAATCCATCGTAATTAAATCAATCACCTCAAACATTTATCATATCAATTAAAATAAAATGAAATAAGTCCTAATTTTAAATTCAATTATTATTCACCTTATCTTCTTTCCATGATCCTCTTATCTAAAAAAAATACTAACAAATTAATTATATTCTTTTTTGTCGTTTCCTCAAAAATTATTTCCTTATCTTAATTTTATTATTTTAAATATTTATTTTATAAATTAAATTACACCTAATTTCTGGTATAAATTAAATTACGCAGCAATTGACAAAAATTAAAATTTGTCTAACTACTTGATAATTTCAACTAAAAACACATCGTGGCCATGTGAGCCTCGTGATAATTAATGAAAATAATTTGAATATATCTTTTGTGAGACGGTCTCATCAATCTTTATCTGTGAGACGAATCAACCCTACTAATATTCACAATAAAAAATAATACTCTTAACATAAAAAATAATATTTTTTTTCATGGATGACCCAAATAATATATATGCATGTCTCACAAAATACAACCCGTGAAAGTGTTTCACACAAGTTTTTGCCAAAGAATTTAACTAATAAACATTGTAAAGAATATTAGTTTTTGCCCAAAAAATGAAAAAAAAAAATAATTAATCATACGATGGAGTAGTTTGAGTTGACATGCAACATGTGACGAATAGGATGACGAAATTGGTAGATTGAATTTAGCCAACAATTTGATTAATTAATCAATCTTATTGAATAGAGACTATGCGGCCAATTGTAACAGCTGATGGTTATATGCAGCTAACAGCAACAGCCAACAGTTTACTCAAAATCTTATCATTTTCTAATTTCTTGATTTTGTGTTTTGGCAAAAACTTGTGTGAGACGGTCTCACGGGTCGTATTTGTGAGACGGATCTACATAGATTTATTTACGAGAGGCAGATCAATTCAATCCATATTTAAAATGAAAATTAATAATTTTAGCAAAAAATGTAATACATTTTAATGTACAGATCGATTTAGATATTTGTCTCATAAAATTAACATGTAAGATGGTCACACATGAGTTTTTGTGTATTTTTTTATATCTGTAATAGAATGTTTGTTGTTTTTTTAATATCAAAAAGAATATATAACTTGTGTTATAGTACCGCTGTTTTAGCGTCATGTTTCGAGCATTCGTATTTTCGTGGTCCAAATATTTAATGTTTATTTAGGCATTTGATGTCATTCGCATATGCCAAAATCCAACATAATGAAGGTTGATCCCGGAAATTTCATAAATAATAATTAACCGCATGCTTTATTGTCAGTTAATGTGTTAAAAATGATAATTATTAATGATGATATAATTTAAATATATTTAAATAAAGCAATAATACAAGTATTAGTATATTTTCTTATGCAGGGCTGGAACCAAAAATTGATTAAGAGGTGACTAATTTTTTAAAAAAAAAACGAATAAAATTTATAGAAAATACAAAAAGAAATTATTCAATTTCAGCTATTTATTTTATAGCATAATATTTGCCAATAAAAGAGTTTTGGCCAATGCTTACACTAAAATGCATCTAGGTTATGTGTACAGACAATAAAAAATTTGTTTTTATTGAAAAGTCTATCTAAGGTTAAGGTGTAGCCTCGTTATCTTTGAATAAAGGGAATTGAAGTATAAAACTTTTCTTTGTTGTTGTGATAGGTATTTTTTCGGAAAATAACATTGGTATTGATCGAAATTATTTTGTTAACTATCTCTATATGTGTAAAGCGTTTTCTTGTGGTTGTTATCAATTCAGCGAAAAAAATGGCTACGAGGAATAAATGACTCAATCATCTCAATTTAACTAATTTCAATAGAAATCGTGACATATTTCAAATAAGCTAAAATTAAAGTTGTTTTTGAAGCATTCATCACATTTTCTCCAGATCATAAAGCTTATTTTGTATCAAATTCGTTAATTCAATCAGAACTTTGACACAATAGCTTGTGGTAGATGTGTTGGTACATATAAGTTATGGCTCATATTTCCATACGTTCTGATTGAGACTATGTTTCAAGTTCGAAATTTATGATTTTTTTGAATCATCGGAATAAATTGGGATGAAAATGGGGATACTATCATCATCCACGTATTCATCCCGATAATAATAACAATGCTAATTTTATTAATAATATCTCATGCCCCTGCCCGATTATCATTTTTGAAATGAGATGGAGACAAGGATGTGGATCTGATACATGTGAGTTCAAATTTGAAGATTTTTCGAACCCAAAAAAATCGGAGATGGTGACGTATATATAGAAACAAGGATACAATTCAAAAACAAAATTGGAAATGACAAAGCATCCCATTCCGTAATCATCTACTCATCTCTTGATGAAGTAAGAAGGAATGTGTGTTTTAAACGGATTTCTCGGGAACTGTCAAAAGGCTAACGACCTAACCACCCCTCAGATTTTTACCGCAGTCCTTTTATTAGTAAATTACGATGACACTTTTTGAGTTTTGCATTATATTTTTACTAAAATTACATATTGACCATCGTATTTCTTATTGCTAAAAAAATCACTATATTAATAAGTTAAATGACGTTTTAAACTAAATTTCAACAAAAATGTATTCAGTAAAAATGCTACAATACTTTGTTTATAGATCTGTCTCACAAAATACGACTTGTGAGACCGTCTCACACAAGTTTTTGTCTTGTTTTTATATAACGTACACTTTGAAATCTCATTTCTAATCATTAGATAAATTTCTTCCTCGTGTGGTGATGTGAACCCCGTGACGACGCTTTTGCTGAGTCAGTCGATTATCGCATCCTATTTCGGATTCAACAATATCATTGTCAGGATTGGGGACAAACATATCAATTCATTTTATTTTTCTATAAATTTAAAATTTAACTTCTAAATTCGCCTAAAAAAAGAGACTATTGTTTCCTTTTCATGTAAAGTTTGAATTATTTTAAAAAAAAAATTCAGATGCAACCATTAAGACGTTCTCTTTAACGAGGGCCCGTGATATTTTTATTCCCTTGGCTTTAATTTGTTTTAATTTTCTCCATAATTGTTTACCAACTACTTGGAATTAGTGATTGGATTTATGGATTATGACAAAAAAAAAAAGAGTGATTTACAATTATACCTTGATTTTGTTACAAATTTATCTTGCTCAAGAGTTTGAATTCAGTATCCTAAACAATAGTTTAAAATTTTAATATTTTCATGTTATGGGTCGATTTACAATATTTAGGAGAATGATTTTATTTATTTTTATTCATTTTCATCGGAATGCTGACACGGCATACGAAAATAATGGTGTATCATTGAAAATCGTTCGAGTGATAATTGACATTGATGACATGACTAATATTACATCATCACTACAGTGAAAAATGATAAAATTTAAAATAAAAAATATAATTAGTGGACTAGAACTATGAATTGATTGATAACATGAAGAAAAAAAAGTGTACTGAATAAAAATAAAATTTTTCTGAGATCAGAAAAAATATATACACACGCATGAAATTCAGGTGGTGGGATTTTAGACAACAAAGACCCATAAACAAACATCTAATTAATCGAGATCAATGTAATTAAAACTCAAACTCGTGATTCCTATTTTTCTACAGTCCAAACTCGAGTAATATAATTTATTTAACGAAATTAATTAATTCTCTATTTTTTTCCTTAACAATTAAAAGTGAAACCAAAAATAAAAAATATATAAAATGGGAATTTTTTGATTAAGATATAAAAATAGTGGCAAATTAAGTATCCAATAAAGAAGTGAGACAATTTACTAGGTTTCTTTAACTGATTAATAGTATAGATAATATATATTTAACACGTAGTATCATTTTGTACACAACAGTGTGCTTATACAATTGAAATTTATATAAAATAATTTTTTTATTTTCAAATTAAATATTTTTTAACATAAAAACTCATATGAAATCGTCTCACGGATCAATTTTGTGATATTATATCATATATACTTTTTACTGAAAAAAGTATTATTTTTTATTCTATATATGAACATAGTCAACCGGTCTCACGAATATAAATATGTAAGATCGTATTAAAAAAAACATATTCTATTTTTCATTAGGAGCAATGAACTATCTAAAAATTGAGTAGGCTGTTAGTTGTCCCACATCGGTGGTATTTAATACCTGTGAGTTGTATATATAGTCTTGGAAAATCCTCTCTATTTGAGCTAGCTTTTGGGGTTGAGTTAGGTCCAAGTCTCAATCTTAACATGGTATCAGAGCCAGGGTTCCACCGTTATGTGTTGAACTGTCTATAATTAGGTCACTCGTTCTACCTATAATTAGGTCATTTGTAAAACTCCACGCTCCAGATGTTCATTCCTCGACGTGAGAGGAGTGTGTTTGCCCATAGTTGGGACACCCGTTCTGTCCATAATTGAGTCATTTGTAAACTTCACGCTCCAGATGTTCATTTCTGGGCGTGAGAGGTTTGTTTTAGTTATCCCACATCGGTGTTATTTAATACCTGAGAGTTGTATATATGGTCTTGGGCAATCCTCCCTCCTTGAGCTAGCTTTTGGGGTTGAGTTAAGTCCAAGTTCCAATCTTAAGATAGGCCTTATGCGATACGCTCTCACATATCCATATCCATGAAACAAGTCGATTTGGTCCATGTTTGTAATGAAAAGTACTATTTTTTCTTAAAAGTAATATTTTTTTACACACAAAATAATATTATTTCATGTATGGAGTTGGATATGAGATTTATATCACGGAATTAACTCGTGAGACGAAAAGTTTTTGTGCTAAAAATTTTAAAATATAGACAAAGATGTGATGAGATTTTAAAATATAGATAAAGTTAAGAATGAATATTAAAAATAATTACTATTTTAGGATGACAATTGTGAAATTACTTATGAGCAAATTTTTTAGTATAAAAAATAAAAGATGAGTAATTAAGAATAAAATTTTAGAGGGTGTGGATTTTTAATTAAATAGTATAATTAAGTTGTCTGTTCAAAAACCAAATACATCGTACGGGATAAAATTAATCATATTGCACTACAAGAAAACCCGGATTTTAGCGACCCGAATAATTATGAATTTTGGTTAGTAAAACCAAATGTCTTTTGAAATAGATATATTCGGTGAAGAAAAAGACAATAAAATTTTGGCTGAACCAAACTGCCATGAAACAACCCATAAACCGAAGAAAGAAAGAAAAATTGACGTTCTATATATCTTTCGAGTTGCAGACAGTGAACTTTTATGTCCATATTTCATACATGTAAATATTTTTCATATTTGATTATATATTTGGTCAATTTATATTATTGGTCAATTCACAATCTCACTCACTCTTTTGCACAATTTTAATTTTAGTAATTTTACTGAAGTATTGACGTGGTATCGAAAAATGACGGCGTAACATCGAATATGTCAACACGTAAGTAAAAAATTATTATAATTAAAAAATGTGAAAATCAATGAAGTAAAACCGAGAAATTGACCAACAATGGACTAAAATGAAAAGCACGCGAAATCAAAAACTAAGTTTCTCTTAATTCAACAAAAAAAAATGTAATTTCATACATAATACTATGTCTGTATATGTAGATGAGTAGTGTACCAAGAATACAAAGCGGTTGTCCTCGTGAGATGTTCAGGTTGGTGCAATAGGTGTACTTGTGACCAATTGGTCATATCTTATATTATCTACCAACATCTTATTAGACAAGTTTGTCACATAAGGCTTTTTCGGTGTGATTTACTTGATTAAACAAGACAAGTGACGACATACATTATCTAAATAAGGCCGACTTTATAAATTTATAAGCGTAATTACTACGAAATTAAGTAGCAAGACATCATTATAATCATGATAACATTTTTCGCGACTGAATATAAAATATCGGGTTTGTCCAGTAATTTACTCGATTGACGTAATTTGCTAGCCATTGAATTACTTCAATATATTATATTCGAGAATTTAATCAGTACACACTTAACAAATAATGATTTTGAGTTTTCTACGAAAAAATAATAATAATAAACTAATGTGAAGTATAAATAATATATGATTTAATTGATTTTGTTAAGTTAGGTAAGGGTGTGACACCTACTCTCTAGCCAAGGAATTCTAATAAAATTTGGTTTAACCTACGTACAGCGGTACAGGTAACCTAAGCTAGACATATTTTTTTACCTCTTTGGTAAGTTACGATGAAACTGCTGAAAAGTATTCCGAACCCAGTGAAGACATCCAGTATGATTTCCAAAGCTCAGGTTTGGGTCCTTGGGTTGACCTAAGAATCAAAGGAATCTTTTGGTGTGTTAATTAATTTAAAGCTATATAAAAGAAATAACCTCAATTATTATATTAAAAAAATAAATCAAAGTAAAGTCCAATTTCTCCACGGCGTCTTTTCCGAGCTGTTGCATTTGTTTAGTCGAGTAATCGTTTTCAAGCAGATGTAAGTAATTAGTCTCAAGAACAAATTTATATTTGTTTTCTTCATGTCCAATCGTATCCAATTATTTTAATAATCACGATATTATTTATTCATATATATTTTTATAAATCACATTGTTTGATATATAATATATATTATTTATTGTTTTAACAAAAGTTATAATCAGTAATAATTGTACGAGTGTACGACTCATGGTTTTTAAATTGTACAAATTATTTTAGTTGAAACATAAATTTTGATTATTATCTGACCACTTATAATTATGATATCCCAATGAACCGACAACTTTGGATAGTATACTAACGACTTTGATTATATAAATCTAATTGCTTTAATTACTAAGCATTAGTTGGCTTGTGATCTTGACCTAGGTTGTTACATTGGTTTATTTTATACACCAAAATTCTTATGACACCGTCTCACAAGTCAATATTATGAACCAAATATTTTATTCAACTCGAATTATAAAAAATTACTATTTTTTATACAAAAAAATTATTATTTTTCATTCTAAATAGGGATCGCCGAGTCGAACCGTTTCATAGATATAGATACGTGAGACTTATTCACATGTGGCCTACACTTATTTATATTGTGCTTGGACCAAGAATAGATCATATTTTTAATAAATGATTTTAGAATATTATTTAATGATTATAGACACTTTAATTTGAATAACTAAATAAAAATATGATATGTATATATGTGTCATTTTTCAGAACTAATTACGAGGCTTTAAAATATATGTATATATACAGAAGTGATTGCAGTGGAAACAATTACATGCCATTTAATTTTATTTAATTTATTTATATATTTGAGTAAATTGCATGTCATTTATTAACGTTAAAATTGGCGCCAGATGTGGAACACAGGTTTAATTTACACGCAACATGAATTGATGGTTACTACGGTAACGAACTGTTGGTTCGCAAACTTTTAGAATCGAGTCAAAAAATATTTGCTTTTTATATTTGAGCTTATCGAATTCGAGCCGAGCTCGAATATATTTGAATTTTTTACAATCCGAATTCGAGACTAAATTATTTTGCTCAATAGTTCATGAATAGCTCGCAAACATTAATATTTTATTCATACAATATAATTATATATTAAATAAATAAATTTCGAGTATTTCAAATACTTATTTCGAGCAATAATTTGAATAGTAGCGAACATGTTCGAATCTCTCGAGCCGAACTTGAACTAGAACTCGAGCTTTAATTCGAAATAAATTCGAGTTACAATTTTTAAAGTTTTCGAATCGAACTTGAATAAAACCGAATAATATTTAACTCAATTCGGTTAGTTAACAACCCTAATCTTAGTCACATGAAATTACCAAGTGCCTTGAGATATCTTACACTAAGGGGCCGCAAAATTATTTTAAAATAATTCTCAAAATAAAAAAAAAATTAAAATATTATTCGAAGGTTAGTATCTTCTGAGAAATTCATATATTTTAATTTTTAAAAAACGAATTTGGTATTTTTATATATTGATATTTTTTGAATGAATTTCTTTTATCTTGAAAAGAACTGTCAAAAAAGCTATATATATATTAGTTTCGTCGCGTCTTGTTCTAACAAAACGGATTTTCGTCTCATCTTGGCCTTTATTTATTGATTCAGATTCCATTAATTCAATAAAAAATTATAACTATTAAAGATTTTATCCTCGTAACTTCATGTTCAATAGATATATATTTTTAAAAATTCATCTTTTCTGTAAATTTGTTATGTTACTTATTTGTATGTATTATTTTTTGGGTAACGGGGAAATCCGCAGTCGCTATTCGTAAATATACACTGGATAAACCATCGGATTGAATGTAGTGGCATTAAACCATATTAATCGAGTAAATCACATTAGACAAATATTGTGTAACAGACTTGTCCAAAAAAGTGTCACTAGAAAACATAATATTTGACCATTTGGTCAGAAGAACACGTACTACACCAACTTAAACATTTATCATGAGTTTTATATATTTTTTACACATAAGAAGAGAAATAAGATCGAATTATTTCAGTTTAATTTTGTAGACTTTATATGCTTATATTTCAGTAGTTTCATAAATGTCTACCGTATAATATCAACTTGTTTACTATTTAATTTTATTTCACATTTTATTACTTATTCCATCCTACTTTAGAATAAAACTATTTTTATATAAAATTTTAAAAATACTCTGAATTTTAATAAAATATAGTCACAATGTTATCATGTCGGGCAGATAAGAGGCCATGTAGATTATAATCTCGTGGCTTGTTATGCGAGAAATAGTCAATTTCAATAAAAACATGTATATTTTATTATTGAATAATATATATTACTTGGAATTTTCCCAAAAAATAAAATAAAATGTGTGTCACCATCACGTATAAATAGATGCAACAACATATTTTAATTAGATGATTATATAAAATTTTCAAAATATTTGATATAGCTCTCTCCCACCACGTACCAATTCCGACAAGTCAATTTTGTGATTAATGCAAACATTACATTCTTTGAAAATTTCTGAAAATCTTATTAAAAATTAATAATAATTTTATGATTTCCAATATTATATATTATTAACTCATGACAAATCTCATATAATTTTATGATTTTCAATACAATTTAATTTAAACGCAAGTATACAAAATTTATCGATTAAAACTAGTGTTTTTGAATATATTTATTAATCACTCAAGCAATCCAAATTTTTTCTATATAACTGAACTTTATAAAAAAAAATTGGTTTTTTACTTACTTGGGAAAAGTATTTATTTCGACCTAAAATTCAAATCTTGATATCAAATAGATTATAATTCATGACAAAAAAATATTTTATTCTTTAATAGTTTTTTAGCAAGGAAATAAAAAAAACTTTGGGTAATTTAATAGTGCCTAACAGCATGTATTATTTATTTGTTTTTTAGTGCAAAAAAGGTAAAATGGCCATTGCACCAATCGAGTGGCTAATGGACACTTGACTTCTTCCCCCTTTCTGGTCTCAAAGGGTCAGTGGTCACATCTCCACAGACGACCAAAGACTTAATCTATATATATATATATATACATATATATATATATATATATATATATATATATAATATTTTAATTGCACTTTTTTTTAAAAAAAAAACTTTTTGAGAATATTTTTTGAATAAAATAAAGGGAAAAAAAACATGACCAATCAATCATATGTGCAACGCACAACGCCGTTTCTTTGCAGCTTAATGCTTTATTATTATTTTATTTTTTTAAAAAAATGAAAATGAAAATGACTTATCAATTTATTCAATGGTAATGTCAGCCATGTAATACCCGTGGACCCATCGTGTGGCAAGTGGGAACGATCATCTCCCCCTATTTTTTTTAGTTTATTTCAAGTGTTATTATCATTATTATTTTCTTAGGATAATGAGTTAAAGTATTTACGATCTATGTCGTATGGTTGAATTTGGTGATACTTTGAAATCTTCTTCTGCTTGTATTTATTCTGTTGTTTTTAGCTGAAAATATTCGTTCTGTAATCTCCGAAAAGAGTTTGTTTTAAGGATATGATAACTAGGCATTTCGAATCAAACATCAAAATAAATTGATGTTTTGTCCAAGGAATTCCAACATATACTAGGAGAAATACTCCATATGACAAGATAATATCATATTATTTCAAAATTATACAAAATTTACCTATAAATTTTTTTAAAAAAATTGGGCCACCCGGGCTTTGGTATAGAGCTATGTAGTTCAACTAGATATGAGATGAAATTTCAAAATATGTTAAGATTATGATCATGATACGATGTGATACAACCGTTTACTACCAAATATGACATGATATTAGTGAATCATGAAAAATATATGAATTTCAGTGCACTTTGTTTATAAGGTCAAAATTATGTTTCTCTATTTATTGAGTGTTTTCTCAAACATTTACTCTTTACTATTTCTCATCATATATATAAAAAAAGAACAATTAGACAACGAGAACAGTTTATGTTTTGGAGATGATGAAGAAGATGTTTCGAAATTTATGCAATCACTATTATATTTCGTTTTTGAGAATTTTTTATTATAAATGCAAGCTATTAATGATTTATTTATGAAGTATACTGGTTTGATTTATAAGTAATATGATGATATATCGTTGTTTCAATGTTAAATTATTAAAACATTGTCGAATATCATATATCTTAATCTTCAGACGTGACAGTTGAGCTAATTTTGATGTAAATAGACATTGCTTCGACAATAATAAGAATCATACTGTTTTTTTTTTTTTACATCTGATTCACTTATCGGAAATTTTGTAATTTTTTTAATTTTATTCAAAAGTATAACTATTTGAAATTTTATTATGTAATTTATTCAAATAAATACAATAAAGTATTAGTAAATTTATACGGTTATGATAGTATGTAATGATTTAAAATAACTAAAAATATAAATATATATAACATCGTTATTAAAGTAGAACCATAGTAACTAAATTCCAAATAATTTAGTGAATTCTTATTTAAAATTACAATTATATAGAATTAATAAAGTTTAAAGTGATGTGTTGATGAGTTTAAATATTTTAAATTTATTGTAGAAACATTATCTTAATGAAATCTTTGGCTATCAAGATTTGGAAAAGGCCAAATCCAAAATTGTGATCTTGTTTCGATTAATTGTAATTTTTTCTTTAGTCTATCCTTACGGATGTGCTAGTGATAAAGTTTGCTACGCTGAGTTATACGAATTTTTTTATTTATTTTTTATAGAGTACGTCTCTTGTGATACGGTCTCACGAATCTTTATCTGTGAGAAAGGTCAACCCTACCGATATTCTGCATAAAAAGTAGTACTCTTAGCATAAAAAGTAATACTTTTTCATCGATGACCCAAATAAGAGACCCGTCTCGTAAAATACTATATGTGAGACCGTCTCACACAAGTTTTTACAATTTTTATAATTAGTTGTCCCAGGAATGAAATTAGTTCCTCTGATTGATTAATATATAATGAATTTAATACTTCAAAAAGAAATAGAGCAGCCAGCGGGAAAATGTGCAACTTTTAAAGCCCTTGGTTCAACCAGATCAAGACAAATTGATTAATCTTAATTTCACAGTTAAAATTAATCACTCAAGTCATTTCAAACTTTAGCCTTCTGAGGACTTTAATATCTCAATAATAGATCATTTGTCAACTATTAATCTCATTATTATTAGATCTTGACTTTCACAAAGGTCTTTTTTATTTATTCACAAACAAATTTCCCAAACTAACCCAAAAAGAAGGGGTCTTTTATCATATTATAGCAATTTTTATTCACTATTAACAATCTACGATAGTTTTAAAAAATTTATTAAAATATTGTAAAATTTTTTTTTTTAAAAAAGTAAAACTTTTACTCTCCCGTCCTTCCAAACGGGGGAATAATTGTTTCACCTCCCCCACTTGTATTATATTACGTGATCTTTAAATTAACATATGTTTCACCTCCCCTACAGGCGGGGGAGGTACCGTAGATTGTTAATGAAGAATAAAAATTATTATAATCTGGTAAAAGACCCCAAAAATAAGCCCAACAAAATAGATCCATTTACCTCCTTTTTTTTCCACCATACTATTTACATTTTTTTTTGCACTTATGAAATAAAATAAGTTTGTCTCATGCGAGACCGTCTCACGGATCCTAATCTGTGAGATGAGTCAACCCTACCCATATTCACAATAAAAAGTAATACTCTTAGCATAAAAAATAATACTTTTTCATGAATAACCCAAATAAGAGATCCGTCTCACAAATACGACCTTTGAGATCGTCTCACTCAAGTTTTTGCCAAATAAAATTTTACATTTGTAATCTTCATTTTCTCATTTTCAACAAAATTATTGACACTATATGAAAGTTCTATTTCATGGTTAATCTATACGCTTAATCTTTTTAGGTCACTCATTAAATCAAATAAAAAAATAACACAAAAACTATTATGAGATGTCTTACAGATTATTTTTATGAAACAAATCTCCTATCCGAATCTACAAATGAAAATGAATTATTTTATGCCAAAAATATTAGCTTTCACTTCAAATATGAACCGAATCGATTCGTCTGACGGATGTTGATCCGTGAGACCATTACACAAAAGATCAACTTAACAAATAGATACCATATGTTTATTGTTTAGTTATTCGATACCACATTAGAAAGAATCACAGATTCTAATCCTTTGATCGTTACTACTAAGTCGACTTTTAATTCTCATCAAAATTTCTACTATATTTGATATGTTCTTAGCATTTTTCTCATCCAGAGGGATTCAATAAGACGGCTATGTTATTGAAGGTAACAAGTGAAACAATGTTAAATTAGGCCTGTATATCGCTAGTATGGTCACCAACCCTCGAAGATTCTCAACGAATCTTCCCCCACAAAAAAAATTTAATTTTGCATTGTTTTCTATAATTTAAATTTTTTTATCATAGTATCTATATGAGATATGTATCAAATATTCAATCAACATAATAAAGACTGTTATTATAGTAATACCCACGATAAAATCGACAACTAATTAAGATTTAAGAATACTTTAGCAACTTCACCTACCCATTCAAGATCTGGGTTTTTTTTTAAAAAATATTATAAATAAAAAAACTAATTGTAAAAATGTTGCAAAATTAAAAGCTTTACAAATCTAGTGCAATCCGGGACTCACTGTCCCGGATTCTGACATTTTTAAAAAAAAAAATAAAAGGAAGAATCTGTGGCAGAGGGAATTGAATCCGTGCCAAACCGTCGCAAAAAGCGACGGGTTAACCAAAACTGTCGCTATTGGCGACGACTTATTAAAACCGTCGCTACATGCGACGGTTGAACCGGAAACCGTCGTTACTTAATCCGTGACAGCCTTCCACGGATTCTGAGTCATTTTATCATTTTTAAATAGTGATACTTTTCATTTTATCACCGAAGCCGAGCAACTTAGAAGCAAAATTATTTCTTTCGATCACCGAGCATCGAAGATTCTTTCCAGCACCGGTCTTCTGACTTTTCAATTTAATTATTAGCGTAAGTCTTCTGCATTTTTCAGAATATTAAGAAGTAATAATATTTTTTTGTTTAGTATATTTTATATTGTTCGTTCATTATACCAATTTTAATTTTTAAATAATAACAATAGTTATAATATTAATTATATTATTGGAATTGTAATACTATAATTTAAAATTTTTGAAATAATAATAAATATACTTAAAATATTAGCTTTCAGTTCAAATATGAACCGAATCGACTCGTCTTACGGATGTTGATCCATGAGACCATTACACAAAAGATCAACTTAACAAATAGATACCATATGTTTATTGTTTAGTTATTCGATACCACATTAGAAAGAATCACGGATTCTAATCCTTTGATCGTTACTACTAAGTCGACTTTTAATCCTCATCAAAATTTCTACTATATTTGATATGTTAGCATTTTTCCCATCCAGAGGGATTCAGATAAGACGGCTATGTTATTGAAGGTAACAGATGAAACATTGTTAAATTAGGCATGTATATTGCTAGTATGGTCACCAACCCTCGAGGATTCTCAACGAATCTTCCCCCACAAAAAAAATTTAATTTTGCATTGTTTTCTATAATTTAAATTTTTTATCATAGTATCTATATGAGATATGTATCAAATATTCAATCAACATAATAAAGACTGTTATTATATTAATACCCACGATAAAATCGACAACTAATTAAGATTTAAGAATACTTTAGCAACTTCACCTACCCATTCAAGATCTACTATGCCAACAACCCAAATGACCAATGAATGAGCGTATTGACGATGGATTGCATCCTCTTTTGGCGGAACAAACCATAGTCAATGTGGGGTTTATGTTTTCAACATCGACCTACAACCATGACAGTAGAATCGTTTGGTTCATGTGATGAGATGACGACTGATGAAAGATAAAGACCATATATCGAAATATAAGAATAACATAATTATTTTTATATTCTGATGATTGTAAAACCAAATACGAGATGATGTAAGAATTTGGTGTATACATTACTGAACGCAATTTCTTGCATAATAGAGAACTTTGGAAGCTATGTTCTGCATCCTTTTTGGGCCCTCCAAAGTTATGGGGACGCTTTTGCTGATTTTGTCTTTTGACCGACATTCTCTTTTTTGGTTAGGATGTGTCATACAACCTGGAAAAGCATGCTGGCAATTCCAGTTTCTTGGTAGTTGAGAGTAAGACTTGGGCACCTACCATTGACCTCAGCATGGCAGGTGGGTGTGATTCATCATTAAACACGTTTTTTCTTGCGTAGTTTTTCATGGGACGACGAATCAATTTGATTATTTAACACACGTCTCTTGTCCGTTGTATGGTGGCAAGCACATGAGATACTATACTTCAAATCTGTTAGAACTCACTTTTTTCATAAGCTCAAACTAACAGCAGGGTCAAACAACAGCATTTCATTTTAACATGTTCCTTCATGTGTAAATCAGACCCAAGTTGGTCCGAAATCGGTAACGAAGACTTAGAAATAAGCACTGGAGATGGTATGAACATAAAAACTTCAATAGAAAAGACGGTCGGTTGCTTAAATGTTGAATATATACAGCAGGTTACATATAGCAAAAACATTGGAATGAAGCCGTCTTTCAACATGATTGTTTTTTGAAGTTGTGAATTAATCAAGATCAGCAGTCCCATGAATCGAACACTTATTAAACATGACCGTGAAAGAATCAAAAGGAATTCGTCACACTAAAAAAGGCCAAGAATTGTTGAACAATATCGCTTCACGTGTAAATGACCAATAACATTGTCGTACAATGAGTCACCTATATCTCAGTGTCAAAGAGACGGATGGTCACTTCAGAAACCATCCTACGAGCGAAAGGAATGTAACTCAAACTGTACCTGAAATTTCCAGTAATGGTTGTGAGAACGCAATAAAGTCAAAACATGATATGTTCAAGAAAGTCGTTGGCTTAGACCGAGCAACACGTTCTTTTCTATTCCCCATTTAAAGGAATTTTTACAAAAAATCAACTTTGGGATGAAGAATCCAGCTGGTTCTTATAAGCAATATTAATTGTACAAAGTAAATTGTAGACAACACAGAAGAAGACATAACGGCAGAAATTAAATTCTTGGCAAGAAGAACAAGAGTATATTCTGGACTTGTTTTGAGTGTTTTCTTCTATATTACAATCGTTCTAGGCCTACTAATACATACAGAGTATTTGAGCTTAATCCTAGGCACAATCCAGTAACCGAAGAAAGTATACATATTTATCCCTAAGTATTTAGGATTTTTTTTTTTTACAGAATATGAAAATATTTTTCTATCTATTTTCTCCACACTCCCTCCTCTCAAGTTGGAGCAAATATATCTGTCATGCCCAACTTGCTTATAAAGTTTCCAAATTTTGGTCTGAAGTGTACCTTCGTCAATGCATCGAGAACCTGCTGTTCAGAAGTGACAAATGATATGCAGACAATTCCATTCTCCATATTCTCTTTAATGAAATGTCTTTCTACTTCGATATGCTTAGTAAGATCATGCCATGATTATCAACAATACTAATTGCAGGCTTGTCATCACTGAACAATTTCATGGGAACTTGTGATTCTAGTTTGAGTTCTACTAGAACCAACTTCAGCCACAATATTTCACAAACTCCATCTACCAATGCTCTCAATTCCGCTTCAGCACTGCTTCAAGCTACGACATTTCGCTCTTTACTGTTCCAAGCGACAAGATTTCCCCTTAGGAAGGTACAATATCCTGAAGTAGATCTACTATCAGATATTGATCCAGCCCAATCTGCATATGTGAAAGCTTCTATACTCTTTTGATTGGTTTTTTTAAACATGTTTTTTCCCGGAGAATCAGTCAGATACGGAGAATCGGCCAGATACTTTAAAATCTTATATACTGGTATGCTTAACGAACATTGCGTGCTCAGATTCTCCTTGTGTATAACCTATTTTCTTGATTGATCTGGAGAATCTCTCAAACCAGGCACGTGATGATTGCTTCAAACCATACATGGATTTATTCAATTTGCATGTTTTTCCTCCAAATTGTTATTCAAATCCTGAAGGAACATCCATAACACTTTTTCCTTTTAACTCACAAATGAGAAATACATTTTTGACATCCAACTAGTGTAAAGACCAATCTAGATTCGCAGATAAACACAACAAAATCCTTATGGTGGACAAAAGTTTCTTGGTAATCAATACCATATGTTCGGGTGAACCTTTTATCCACTAGCCTCAGTTTTGTAACGTTCTATAGATCCATTGGAGTTAAATTTCAATGCAAACACCCATTCACATCCAACTGTTTGTTTACCTTCAAGGAGATAATCAATTTCCCATATACTACTCTTTTTTAGAGCATCCATTTCTTCGAGAACAACCTTATTCCATTCTGGAGTTCTTAGAGCTTCCTGTATAGTCTTTGGAACATCAAGACTATGTAACTGTGAGATAAAATTAGGGTCCAATATGGATATCTAATTTTAGGATACATGATTAGAAAGCGGGTGTTTGGTGCATGCCCCTGCACATTTCTTGAATGCAATAGGAAGGTCGAAGAGCTCTGTAGATTCTAGTTTGTCATTAGATGGTTCGGCATTGTTACATATGCTTGAATGGGTTTGAAGTTGAAAATCTATCCTCGGTTCAAATTATTGGTTGTGCGGAGCTATGGCATCAAGGCTACTTTGAGGTCGTCTTTTGTAGACTTGCCCAAATCTCTTCGTATCCTCATTTCCTGTTCCAGTATCTATATCATGAAGTTGTACCCTATTAAGTGTGTTTGTATCCACATTAATAATGCAATCAAGATCTAGGTCAAACGAATCTTCATCTTTATCATCCCCTTGAAGAGGAGAGCTAAAGTAAGCATATTTTTCAAAATATGTGACGTCCATTGTTAAAAAAAAACCTTTTTGTTAGCGATCAAAACATTTATAATCTTTTTGTGTGGGAGAATATCCCAGAAAAACACACCGGACAACTTGGGGATCCAGTTTATCACCACTATGATGATGCACACGAACTAAAACATCACACCCAAAAACTCTAAGGGGTAAATCAGAGGATATACGAGACATGGGAAAGTTTTTTTTTAAACAATGCTAAGGGTGATTTAAAATTCATAACTCTTGATGGCATTCTGTTGATCAGGTAAGTAGAAGTTAAAATAGCTTCCCCCATAAGTATTTAGGTGCTCTAGTGGTAAACATTAGAGACCTAGCTATTTACAGGAGGTGTCTATATTTCCTCTCTGCCATTCTATTTGTTATGGCGTTTGTATACAAGAGCCATGATGAACTAAACCTTTTTGCTGAAAAATAACCCCAAAATTTGTTAAAGTATTCTTTCTCGTCATTACTTCTAAACACTTTAATTTTTTCTTGAAATTGTGTCTGAGTCATGTTTTTAAATTTGTTCAGTGTCTAATTTTTCCCGCATTAGATAGCCGGCCCCAACTCAAATGTGTATGATCATCAATAAATGTAATAAAAGATTATTTTCCAGAGAGGATTGGAGTTTTAAAAGGTCCTCAGACATCACTGTGAATGAGTGAAAAATGTTTTGATGCATGATACGGTTGAATAAGATAAGATGCACGATGATATTTCACAAATTGACAAATATCACATTGAAAATCAGTAGGATTTTTATTTCAAAATAATTCTGGAAAAACATATTTCAAATATTGAAAATTGGGATGTCCTAATCTATGGTGCCACATCATAATATCGCTAATACTAGAACTGGAGTTTGATACGATATTCAAACGTTGAGATTGTCCACCCAAGTTCGTCTTCCCCAAAGTTGTAGAGACCTTCATTTTCTCTAGCACCGCCAATCATATTCCTCGAGGTTAGATTCACAAAATTTCGAAGAAAACTTAGCACAACACTTCAAGTCATGGGTTAGTTTGCTAATGGACAGTAGGTTACACGAAAGACTAGGAACGTTCAGAACATTATGTAGTGTCGAAGTATTGGAAATAACAATAGATCTTTTTCCAATAATAGCTGATAAAGTACCGTCAGCTATTTTTATTTTTTGATTTCATGCACAAAGGGAATAAGAACAAAACAATTTGGAAGATCCGGTCATATGATCAGTAGCACCTGAATCTATTATCCAAGGGTGAGAGAATAAGGTGGACACATTAAAAGCAGCTAATTAATTACCTTGTGCAAGAGAACATGATGCTGGTGACGAAGTGGGGTGTGAAAAATGTGAGGATTGGAACAATTTATAAAGTTGATCTAATTGCTCCTTACTGGAAGTTGGTGTCCCAGAGGAATTTTTCCTGTCAATAAGCTCCACCACGTCCATTCGTTTTCAAATTCTTTGGTTTCCAATTTGGAGGCTTACCATGTAAATCCAAACAATTATATCAGGTATGCTATGGTTTGTTACAATAGTCGCACCGAAGTTCTTCCTTTTTATCTTGTTGAGATTGTGTGCTGGGAAAATTATTCTTGCTGACCAATGCCGAGGACTCTGTGGTAGGTGACAGACACATTGTCATTCAACATCACTTTCCTCCTTCCTTCTTCTCGACGTACTTCTCCATCCGTTTATGGAATATGACACTGTCACGTTTGCATTCCCATGATTCTTCGTAGCAGAGCTCTCTTGTTTTCATATAGTTGTAATATTCAATCACTCCCTTCTCACCTTGTCTGAACTGCCACAGTTTGGTCTTCAACTCAAAAATGTGTGATGAGTTTTTCAGATCGGAGTAAGTTTCTTTCACAGACTCTCAAACGTCCTTTGCGGTGGGTAGAAACAAATAAGTCTTACCATTGATGGCTCCATGGAGTTTACAAGCCAAGCAATGACTAGAGAATATTCTGATTTCCAAATTACCCATTTTGGACTTCTCCATTAAATAGCCCAGCCTTCCCTTGCCGTCAATTACTAATTTAATTGACTGAGCCCACCCCAAATAGTTATTCCCATTCAATTTATGAATGGTGAATTGAATTAGAGAGTTTTCGAACCCAATAGAAATCATACCAGGTGTTCACTATTCCACTTTCTCCAGAGGCTGTCTTGCTCTGTTCGCTTGAAGATCCAGCCATTCTCAGATTTTTCTGGGCTTAGAACACAGGGACAAAATTGGGATTAGGGAAGATGAAAATATTGGACCCAAAATGGTGATAAAGTTGGGCTTATACACTGCAACTGGACGTGGCAACGCTAAAATGCCACAACCCTATCTCAGCACCACCGTCCTTTCGAATTATTGTGGCGCACACCACCACCACAGCGGACGAGGCACGACTCTGTGGACAGGAATTACAAGGCCAGTGTTGAGAACTGGCTCTGATACCATGTAGACAACACAGAAGAAGACATAACCGCAGAAATAAATTCCTGGCAAGAAGAACAAGAGTATATTTTGGATTTGTTTTGAGTGTTTTCTTCTATATTACAGTCCTTTTAGGCCTACTAATATATACAGAGTATTTGACCTTAATTCTAGGCACAATTCCGTAACTAAAGGAACTATACATGTCTATCCCCAAGTACTTAGGAAATAAATATTTAAAGAATATGAAAATATTTCTCTTTCTATTTTCTCTACAAAAAAAAAAAAGTGAAACAAGATAATGAAAGTGAATTCCAAGATTAATACTAAGAGTTGATTAAACTGAGGAGGAAAAAAAGAACTAATGAACGTTTAATCTGACTTACCAAATAAGAGCACCTATTTCACATATGATGGCAATGATCGTAAGAATCTTGCTGTGTATCTGCAAATTTAGAACATGAATCTCTAGTAAAAGCAAATCCAGATGCTACATTGACTGAAATTCGCATAAAAATATTTCACGTTTTAATATCTTTCTTAATTGTGAGAATTTAAGTCAACAGACGAAAAGGAGTTTGGATATAAAATAACTTCGGTTTTAAAAAACTATTTCAAGTTCATAACAAATACCAGAACAATAAGTTTTATGTTTAGTTCTAAGGTTAGAAGTACAAGCACTAATAGCTGTCTCTGGGCTTATTAATTTCTGTTTTTAGGGGAGTTTCAAAAGCTCAAAAAGCCAAACAAATAATCCATATAACGTTTAAAAGTGTTTTTTCCCTAAATTGAGCTTCTTTTTTAAGTGGAAATCGGTATATCAACAGGCACTTTCATCTCTACAAAATTATGGTAAAATGAGATTGTTCAAATAAAATGCATAACAGGACAATGCAACACAAAGAAAAGGATAATATAATTTTTTTTTTGACAAATGCAACTATAAAAACCAATCTGTCAAGAAATAACCTTTTACACACAAACTCTTGAGTAATGACAGTTCTGAATAACTGCAATTTATAGATAAACTTACCAATAGAGCACAAATGAGAGCCACAACAACACAACCGATGTAAATTGCTGTAGCATATACTCGGACACGATCGAGCATCATTCTTAACTGTTGGGCAGGCCCAATGAGGAGAGCCGTGCTGCCAAACGTATCCAAATTCAAAATTCAAGAAAGAAAACAAAAATACAAAAAGTCCAGGAGCATTGAAGGAAATACAAAAGCAAGCAATCTGCTTATCTCCACGGTGTTACGACCACCAAAAACAATGCCTATCCAACATCCGCCTGCTACAATCAGCATTCGGTTGAGTATTGTCATATTATATTTATATTTTCCAGTGACGAGCTTTGCCCGGAATACTAAGGTCCACTATCATACAGACTACATTTTTGGTCAAGAAAATGAAAATTTTAGGTGTGATTTAAGGAAATACAAGTTTTGCCTTAAAAATTTATTGAGTTGCCCCCACATCTTAATCACATCTCGGTCCTGCTGCATCCTAAATTTCACATTCATGATCTGAGCCGACTTTAGTTTCTTCAAATGCAGACCAAATAATATAGCACATTAAATATCATATCTGAGCAATTTACCTTCCAACAGCCAGCACGTTGCCAAAGGTGAATAATAGAGCAAATTTGATGGGCTTTGCAAACACAATCAGCGACTGCAAAGAAATAACATAAATACTTTCACGAAATGTATTCAACTCAATCATCATTCTGTAAAGATTTGAAATTTCCAAGGGATTTCATACCAGGAACATACAAACAAGTCCAGCTAGCAAAAATGCAGCAAACCCATAAACCCTCTGCTTATTGGAATCGAAAAATGAAAAAAAGAGAGTTAAAGATCAAGAAATTTCATCGTGTGCTGTTAGAACAAAAAATTCGTGATTATACCTGCATTGGGGAGAGAGAGCAGAGGCCCTCAGTCCCTTCCAGCAAGTAATCTTGCTGTTCTTCATCTGCATCTCGTGTAAACTTCCACATTACCCAAGATTTACCCACTCCTTTTGATCATCAACTCCCGAGTTTTAGATCATCTTTTTCATGGCCGATTCGGGGGACCCAAGAGTCATGTTTG
The DNA here is from genome assembly GCF_022965805.1 of Primulina eburnea. NCBI lineage: Eukaryota > Viridiplantae > Streptophyta > Magnoliopsida > Lamiales > Gesneriaceae > Primulina > Primulina eburnea. The sequence goes on from NC_133101.1 coordinate 8,677,165, forward strand.
CAGATTTACGGGGGCTCCTCGGAAAACAAAAAACTATTGTGCTTCCATTTTTTTCCCCTTCTTACATATCTGATTATTTTTTATTTTCACAATCCCCACACTTTTTTTTTTATTTTATTTTACTTTGTTTATATAAAGAACATAATTAATTTAGAAAAAGTCATTTAAAACTGAATAAGAAGAGGAATTATAGATAATGAACTAATTTGTATTTTATTTTTAAAAAATAGCCTTACACTATGACCGTTTGAAATTAAAGTTATGATAGTAATGTCAGGATAAATCATCTGATATGATAAAAATATAGTTGATATATTATTTGATTTGATTGATAAATAATAATTTGTTTGATTTGATTGATTAACTTATTTATAAAATGATAAATTATTATTTGTCTTTTTAATAATTAAAAAATATTAATTATATTATTTATTAACAGTAATATTGTAACTAAATTTATTTATTCATTGATGTAAGATAAATAATTAATAGATGTGTAAATAATATGAAAAAGTAAACATGAGATATAAAAACTAAATCATCGATTAATTAATAATAAGCCACTTAAAACAGTGTCTATATATTAAGAACACAAAAATATTATTATTTTTATATAAAAAATAAAATTTATTTTTAAAAACACACACAATAATGTATTTTAAATTTTCCCAAAAAATTAATCGTGTAATTGACGTAAAAAAATGTGGAGAAGATCATGAATAACAATTTAGTTACATGTTTCATTTTTCAAAACATGGATAATTTTTTAAAAATTTGGAGATATGTCGAATAAGACAAAAACTTGTATGAGACGGTTTCACAGGTCGTACTTGTGATACGGATCTCTTATTTGGGTCATCCATGAAAAAATATTACTTTTTGAGTGAGTCTCATGTGAGACCGTCTCACGGATCATAATCTGTGAGACGGGTCAACCATATCCATATTCACAATAAAAAATAATACTCTTAGCATAAAAAGTAATACTCTTTCATGGATGACCCAAATAAGAGATCCGTCTCACAAATACGATCCGTGAGACCGTTTCACACAAGTTTTTGCCTTACTTTTTATGCTAAGAGTATTACTTTATATTGTTAATATGAGTAGGGTTGACCCGTCTCACAGATTAATATCCGTGAGACGGTCTCACAGATTAATATCCGTGAGACGGTCTCACATGAGATCTACTCGTCGAATAAAATTAATATGTGAGATTGTTTTATATGATATTTTTTATTTTTAAAAACCTACCGTATGTTTTTTTGACGTCATGTTGGACAATTATTTTAAAAACCGATCAAATTTACTAGATTGATACAAACGTTTAAGTCAGGACAGAAAAAATATTAATATTAAAATCTAAAATAATCTCATATTAACCCCTCAATAGAGTAAAATTACACAAAACCCCAACGTTACTCCACTACATGCAAATAGATCCTTCCCAATCCCCGCACACAGAGCTGCCAAAAACGACACCGTTGCTTGGTCCCCCTTACCTTCCTTCCCTAAACCTCTACAAATCGAAAACCCTAGGTCCCGAGCATCACTAAAGAATTTGAAGAATGTCTTCGACGCTGTTGGAGGTGACTCGTGCGTCGCACGAAGAAGTCGAGCGGCTCGAGCGGATCATTGTGAAGGATCTCCAAACCGAGCCGCCGACGACCAAGGATCGTCTCTACCAAAGCCACCGAGTTCGCCACATGATTGAGCAAATCGCTTCAACCACTCACAAACTCGTAAAATTATTCTTACGAAGCTCAATATTTTAAGTTTTTAGGTGTAGTTTGATTATTGATTTACGGTAAATGTTTGTTTTTTTTTATATGTAGATTGAAATTTACGCGGATAATGACAATGCTAGGAAGGATGAGATTGCGGCTCTCGGTGGACTGAGTTCCACGGGAGCCAATGTCAATGTTTTCAGTGCATTTTATGATAGACTGAAAGAGGTGTCAAATTCCGTGCTTTCTTATCACTTTGTTTTTTTTACTGTTTTCTGTCAGCTGATATTGATGATGTGCACTGGTGGAATGTAGATTCGTGAGTACCACAGAAGGCATCCTACTGCTCGATATGTTGACACCACTGATGAATTTGAACAGCTTCTTAAAGAGGAGCCGGTTATTGAGTTCACTGGAGAGGTTATTACACTCTTTCTGTTAGATTCTCACCTAATGCACTAGTACATGATAATAGCTTGATTCTGCTGATGTAGTTCAAATTTCTCTTATTTTTGTCTTATTTATCTAGGAAGTTTGCAGATTTGCTTTTATGCTTATAAAATTTCGGATTCATTTTAGGAAGCCTTTGGAAGATACCTTGATTTGCATGAATTATACAATGACTATATCAACTCCAAATTTGGGAAGCAAATCGAGTATTCTATTTACCTCCACTTATTTTTGCAACCAGAGAATATACCCCGCAAGTTGAAGCTCACCAGGTAGCTAAACCATTTACTACTTTTTCCCATAAGATATGCCATTTATACTCTGCCCTATATTCCACTTCTATTTCTGAATAGATTATTAGGGCCATTTGGTCCGCAAAGATTTTTCCATGTATATATTAATATGTTGGATTATTTGTTTGCTTTAACAGGCAATTTAAAGAGTACATGCAAAAACTCCTGGAATATCTTATATACTTTTTCGAGCGTACAGAACCCTTACAAGATCTTGAGAGGATTTTTTCCAAGGTTTGTTGTTACATCTACGATGATCCACCTTTCCGTTTTAGTCCTTTCTATTGTTATGTTCGACTTTGCCTTTTGTTCCCCTGCTTTCCAGTTCGAAATTGATCTACTAAGCACCCCAAAATTAGTTGTTACACTACTCTGTTTCGATGTCCTGTTAAAGTATTATTTTATTGACTTTTATGTTAGAACTGAAGGGAAAAAATCCTGCTATTGATTAGTATACTTATTCGCTGATTTCAGCTTGAGTTATTATTAGTCTCTATATCTGGCAGGTAGTTTCTGATTTTGAAGAGCAATGGAGTAATGGCCAGGTTGAAGGATGGGAGAATGAGGGCCAGGAAAATTCTGCCATTCCAGAACGAAATCAAATTATTGATCTTGATTATTACGGCACCGTCGAGGAGCTAATGATAGTAGGACCGGAGAAGTTGAAGGAGGTACTAATGGAAAAATGTAGTCAATTTTTGTGTATTGGCTTTGGAAATGAAACATTATTTTCATTGAAAAAGCTAAATTTTTTAAAAAGAGATTTAACCAGTTGCATGCTTATTAGGCTGATGAATATTTTCAATAAGTATCTCCTTCTAATGCTTTCAACGAGTAAAAAGCAAATAAGCTTGTCTAACTGATGGTGATGGTGCATATCTGGTCCATTGTGATTTAATTCCACTTTTCATTTTACAATTTCTAGTTTCTAGAGCTTGTGAAAGTGCATTTTATGAAATGTATTACTGACTGATACCCTAATTTGTAGGCATTGGCTGCCCTTGGATTGAAAACAGGAGGCACTGTGCGACAGCGTGCAGAGAGGATTTTTCTTATGAAGGTGAGAATACACTTTCTTATGCATAATGTAAATGGACTTGTGCATGTTTACCATTGTACATATGTATATGTGAGGAAACTAAGGTTAGATGGCTATGAATCTTTTTCTTTCACATCCAAGTTTTTGCGTGCATTATTTTAGAGGGCTTGTGCCTAACTTGATCCAATAGTCTCATCTTAGACTCATCATGATTAAACAAACTGTGCTATACCTACACTACAATTACCTCATGAATTAGCAGTTACGGGTTACCTATAAATTTGGAACCTGGTGCTGAATTTATCTGTCTTTGATCTTGTTGATTGTTTTTCTGCCTCAGCATACACCCCTTGAGAAGTTGGATAAAAAACATTTTGCTAAGGGCATACTTGGACCAGATAGAAATAGTGGAGCTGTGACCCTGCGGCCAAATGGAGACGCTAAAGAGATTTCCTTGATGGAAGCCAAATTGAAAAAGTTATGTGACCTGTTGCATGAGGTAAGCATATAACGTCTCTATTTCCTTTAATCATCTCACCCTTCTCCATTTGATTTCTGTTTCTTTTTTAGTGTTGGTTCTCCACCCCTCTGTTTCCCATGGTTGTGCTCATTTTACCAAGTTCTCCACCTTTTTCTGCGTTAAACTTTATATGACTTGGAGACTGCAGAAATAAAATGTTTCTGAATTGATGACTTAATTTTATTTCTGGTATTTGACTTTGCAGACCATTGTGCGAACAAAAGAAAACATCGAGAAGAAACACGCCTTGACATATGATGAAATTGTACAAGAACGTGAAGAGGTACTGTTATTCAAGCTCTCCTAACCCGGATACTACTGGAATAAGATTATAAAAAGATGGGCCAGGTGTAAATAAAAAGATGGTCTAAGTGTAAAAAAAACCAAACAACTTAGCCCAAGACTATTAGGGCGGTTACTTTGTGTTTATTTGTGAATGTAATTTTGTTATTGTATTGTACCATCAGGATGAGGTGCAACCTGAATCTGAAAGTGATGACGAGGATCAGCAGATCTACAATCCCCTAAAATTGCCCATGGGCTGGGACGGAAAGCCTATACCATATTGGTTATATAAGCTTCATGGGCTTGGTCAGGTAAATAATCTTCTACTCATGTTGGAATTTGACGAATCTGTGGTATTTTCCTCTTGCTATGGTTTTCCAGTGGTCTGATGTGAAGTCTCTCTATTACTTGCTGTTGAAAGATGTCAGTATCCTAAAAGAATGCTCAGAAAATTTTGCTAGTTTAGAAGATTTGAGTGATGGAACTGGGATCAAACTATTCTAGCAGATCCCCATCCCCTTCATGGCAGTTAGGAGATGGCAAAGAGGGCAGGGAAAAATAGAAGGAAAATAGATGAAAAATGGTGACAAACAGAAGTACCAATTAACAAAAGAAAATGTGGGAAAGGCGGGATGCTATAAAATAATGTCCTTGTGAAACCAAGAAGGCAAAAGAAAATAACGGACGATGAACCGTTGTTGTTAATGTAATGCTAACCTCTTTCTAAATTTCCCTTGTTACTGAGTATTGTTTCCTTATTGAGGGATATTGGTGGTTGGATAACAAGTTGGTTTTACTAACTTAGGATGAAGAGTGAGACTTGTCGGTCATGGTTATTTTTCTACTGTTGGATGGTCTTTATGGTTATTGCCCTTCGTGTTTGTATTTTGAGCAGTCTGGTACTGTGTTTGGCTTTCTGAACATATTAATTTTTGTTGATGAATTATTGCACGTGAACAGGAGTTAAAATGCGAAATATGTGGGAACCAAAGTTATTGGGGCCGTAGGGCTTATGAGCGTCATTTCAAGGAATGGAGACATCAACATGGGATGCGATGTCTTGGTATTCCAAATACGAAGAATTTCAACGAAATAACATCCATTGAGGTACTCTTTCTAGCATGCAATTTGCTATCCTCATTTGCAGGAACAATGATCCTTGTAATCTGATAACTAGGCAATCTTGTTTTGTAACACGTATCTTATGATTGATCTCTGTCTAAAATAATGTTGTGCAACACTTTCTGGTACACATGGGTAACAATATCCATTCATGCACATAGGAAGCCAAACAACTTTGGGAAAAAATCCAAGAAAAGCAAGGTGTAAATAAGTGGCGCCCTGAGCTCGAAGAAGAATATGAAGACAAGGAGGGTAACATTTATAACAAGAAGACATATACCGATCTACAACGGCAGGGTTTGATATAAGGGAGACAATCTGATGCAGCTACTGCCTTTTTTCCTTGGATTTCACGGTAATCGGTTAGGCAAGAGTCGTCCATACGTGCTCTTTGGTAAAGCTGAATTCCATATTGAGTCGATCTTCCCTCTGTTTGAACACAGGATAAATATTTTGATTGTTGGCCAAGAATCGAACATAAAACCTATTTGTAATGATATCATATTCATAGGTAGAAACTTGAATTTTGGCTGTGTTCAGCTTGATTGAGTTTAACAGTGAAGACGATTTTGTAGTTTTTTTTTCTTTTTCTTTTTCTAAATATTTATTTATTAGATATAATCTTTAATAAACTAGTGTTGTATAATCATTGAACGAAAAATGTTAAAATAAATAAATAATAACTGATTGAGAAATTTAGATATAAAAACGTTGAATTTCCATGGTAGTTTTTAATTGAGAATCGTTAGTCTAGTCCAGAGCAATGATCATGCAAACACTACCTTAGACTTTTCTTCCATTAGTTCATTTAGATGAGAATACAGAATTTTTTTTTTTAAATTTAAAAATGTCGAGTTTTTCACCATAAAATACAATATTTTGGCTAACCCAAAAAGGTAGGTTTACTCCACAGGGATTGGATAACACAACATTCGTGAAGAAATAACAGAGATTTTATTTAGTATTATCGAACAAACTAGATATATATCATATATATACATATCTAATACATCATTTGATCTATACATTATTCAAGTAACAAAGAAACAAACTAGTCTACCAACTAATAGGTTTATGCATCCAGTTTATTAAGTACATCCTACCTAAGCTTTAAGTTATCATTCCATAGACATAAATTTACCACTTGGGACGCTTCTTTCTCCCCTCACATCATCTTAAGATCTTCCACACCTTTATGCTTGTTCTTGTTCATTGTCACTGTTTCTTGGAGGGTTCTATTTCTTCGGTCTTCGCAAATCTTCCACGAATTCTTGGCTGGCTGTCGGCCAATGCCTTCCTGCAAGCATACTGAAACAAAACATACAGTAAGTTTCGTGAGAGTGTAGATTTTACTAGCCCAATTTTGAAGGTAAAGCTGGTTGTTTTAACTGACCTTGATTTTCCTGCCAAAGTTTCGCTTGGACTTCTTGCTCCGGTACCTGGAAAGTTTCTCTTTGCGTTCTTCAGACGTGTAACTACTCGTAATAGTTGGCATCCCCAATGGGGACTGTACGAGGTTTATATTACCGTTACCAAGAGTCTGTCATAAAAACCCAGAATCAATGAACCGTGCCCCATCCTGTTGAAGAGGACACAAACATCTAAACCTTTCTTAGTTCGCGGACTGTCATAGAACTCTTGCATGCATGTGGACTTGAATCGTGAGAACAATTAGGGGAGAAATACTATAGTTTTTGTGCATGTTTGAGATTTGATTAACTTTACAATGGCCACTTCTAGGACTTGGTTAACTTACAGAATGGGTACCACTGGACTGGATACTATTTCACATTTCCAATCGTTTTAAAAAAATTACTAAATTAAGTTGCTAACAGAATTGATGCACGATCATGTAAGGCCAATCAGACTTCTTCCATAATCTGATATGAGACAAGATATTACCAAGTTTCCAGCTTACATTTTGACCAAATATAGAGCCACATTTCTTGGGCTCTATATTCTTTCTTATGGTTAGCGAAAGATTCTATTTGGAACAAATCAATCTTATCGTGCAGCGGAAGAATAATGGAATAGTTGCTATGTATGAGTAGCTTGTAAAAAAGATAAACAAGAAAGTAAGTGATTTTGAACCTTTATGTCTCCTTCGCTATACGCTCTTCGCATCCCATATACAGCTCCAAAGTCCATAACAGGGAGATCTAGAAAATTTGGCCTCAATGAAGCCTCATGTACATACTCCATTGAACTCAGACAGCTAGAACTAACACTCTTCTGGAACGAACCCTCGACGATGGAGATTCCATCTGTCTTCACAGCAGGAATTTCGATAATTAGAACATCGGATAGAGGTGTTTCATTCCCTTCTTTGGCTAAAAGATCCTTCTTGCATTCGTAAAAAACATCACTGAGGAGCTGACCACTCTTAATGGATGATTCAATATCCGATGCAGTCAATGATTGAGGGGATATGATGTTTTCACCACAAGAAATCATTGAAATGGCAGCTGTCATTGGATCGATTCCCATCATTGGTTCTTCAATTACTGGTTCAGGAGCCTTGAAGAGATCCCCTTCTCCTCCCAGGTTGTAATCGGATATAGTGGAAGTCTGAATGAGACTATTTGTGATGCCCTATGTTAAATTTAGAGATAATAAAATGTTAGTGATAAAAAAATCGACTGGCGAGAAGCATTATAAAAGTTGACGTCCGCTATATACTAGTCATGATTTTAAAAGCCAAGAAGCATCAACAAAATTTATATAGGTCACTATACATACAAATTTTCAAATTTCAGAACAAAAACCTTCTAAAACCAATACATATGTTCCAAATATTCGAAAAAGAAGCATTTGTCATTCCCTTGGTTTTCAATTTATCAACTCTCACAATGTTCTAAAAGCCAAGATTCTAAAGCTATATGGTCGATAAGTTCTCCCTCGCACTCCATCTTATGACATCATCCAGCAGTGGTGCAACACCCAATTTTGTGGCGTGGTCAGGCCTCAGCCCTCACATCTATTGTTTCTTTCAAGGAGGTGTAAAACCATTTCCTAAACTCCTCAATAGTGGCACAGTTAAAAGAAAGGGACATGGGGGGATTATTTCAAATTAATTTTTTTTTAAAATAAAACAAAGTTTTGATATTTCCCAAGTAAACACTGGGCAGAATATTCGTATGCCTCCACTGCCCAAAACCAATGCTACAAGGATGTAGCCAACATGAGTGTTCTACCCTTATCAACCCTGGAAAATCCCTATTATCGGTAATCGGTTAGTTCGACCCTACCCTTGGGGCAGTACTTTGAGGTTGATCTAATTGTATTTGAAGGAGGCTACATCATTTTCACATGATGCAAAGCATTGATCCACGTGCAATACCCCAAAGACAGGATCGAATAAATCCTGTCTCAACTCTCAAAAAATGAAGAGAGCAAGGAAGGATAAAATACCCCTTTGTGAGGTAAACAACAAAGTTAGCCCAATGAATGGAAATCCATCAGGAAAATGGAAAACAGTTAACAGAATAACAACCACCAAAGGGTAGCTGAGTTTAGCTCATCTCTATCTTTTCCCTACTTTTTCCATCTTTAATCAGCTCAAGTGGGATGAAAAGTGAATCCACAACACATTACAATATCAAAATCGACAAAAAGGAATTGTGAAAAATAAAAAGATTAGTCATCCCCTATTTTGCCTTTTTTGAATGAGAGAAGAATGGGGGCAGTGAGTGAATAACACGGAACTAATGATTATGATATTCTTTCCACATCTTCTTTCTTCTTTTCCCCCCTCCATAAATAGATCCGAGCACTAAAGAAGAACTCAAATTACTTTCCGTTTTTGCTGCCTTTAATCCCATTAGAAACAATTTTTTTTTAATAAAACTCCAAGCTGTGAAACGAATAAATTATCACTCAATTAATTTTTAAACCAGAAATCCAAAGGGATTTGCCGTCCATTCACTTCAATAATTTCACAGGACCACAAATTAATAAAAGAAACATTCTGGAAGAAAGCCTTCTAATTTTCCAATTGTTTTTCAATGACCGATTTTATTTTAGTTTTTATTTTTTTGAAAACGTATATACTAGAACACCAAATCACTAACAACCCACCAAAAAATTGGATCTTGAACTGGAAAATTACATTCACCAAAAGACATAGAACCCACCTCAAGAAAATCCAATGAAGATCAGAAATGCAAATAAAAATAGTTGACAGAGTCACGCAAATGAAAAGAACCCCTCAAAACTCAAATCATTCTAATTTTGAAAAGAAGATTAATGTAGGCCAAGAAAAGAAGAAACGAGGAGATTACTTACCAATGAAGAAGCATTGGATTTGTGTAAGCAGCAAAACTCATCAAACTGCAGAGCTTCTTGAGCGAAGTTCTGAAAGTACGGGAACATAAGCTCAGTATCTGCATACATTTAACTCACTTTTTCTTTGAAACTGTCTCCTTTTGAAGATTACCGAAAGACGAGAAAAGCAGAGTGTAAAAATATATATAGAAAGAGAAAAACTTTAATGGTGGAAAGGCCTACTTATAGTGTGCCAAACAGGGCCAGAGGGAAAAGGGAGGACAAAGTAGCAGCAGAAGCTGTGATCGAACAGTTCATCTGAGAGATGAAAAAAGGAATTTGATTTTCTTGATTCTTCGGTGTCTGCATTTGCAACATTATAAAAAATGTAGTCTTTTCTTTAAAAAAAACATACAATTTAATCATTTTAAATATGTTGAAAATTATAAATTATATGTAAATTATTTGTAAGTAAATTATATGGTAATTATTTGTAAGATGAGGATGGTTTGTGCTTCAGTCGAGACATCATCATAAACTTGATATTTTATTGTAGACAAAAACTTGTGTGAGACGGTCTCATGGATCGTATTTTGTGATACAGATCTCTTATTTGTGTCATTCATGAAAAATAATTACTTTTTATGCTAAGAGTATTACTTTTTATTGTGAATATCGATAGGATTGACCCATCTGACAGATAAAGATTTGTGAGATCGTTCCACGAAAGACCTATTTTTTATTGTTAGGTTACTATAATATATGACAATTATAAATAATTTCAATTAATTATTTCTCTGTCATAAACTTGAGACTTTATTGTCAGGTGGCTATAATCTATCGACAATTATAAGTAATTTCAATTAATTATTTTGTAAAACAATTACAATGTTCAGCGATTTGGTTGATTAAAAAAAACACAAAAATATTCAATCTCCATAATGTAGAGAGACGTAAATTTTCAAGTAATTCTTGAATATTTACAGTTAGAGTTAAGAAAGTTAAAATTTTGATAGTGAGATTTAAATAACAGAAAATACTTAATAAAATAAAAAATTTCAAAAAATAAGTTTTTTTTTGGGTGCTGTAAATTAAGTTTTGATAGGGATATTATTCGACTTTGGTTGCAGTCATAGTCACTAATAAATTTTTTTTTTTACAGATTTCTATTTTGTTAAGAAAATAATAATTATGATAAAAATAAAATAAAAATAAAAAGTTTATATTTATGATCCTAATGTGACGTCATTAAACTCAAGGTCTAAGTATTCCTCAATTTAAGTTGGCCTTTTTATTCTCTGACTTTTTGTAGAATGTGTGAGTTGAGACATAAAAATTACACACAACTTGATGATAATCTAACCTCCCTCCCTTAATCTAGTGTTATTTGTATATGTCTTCAAGACTAGTTTTTGTGAATGAAATTGTTCGGGAAAATTTCATGCTATCACGAGGACGATACTCTCGTTATGAAACAACAAATCGAAAATTATCCAGGAGTATTAAATCTAACAGTGTCTTCAAAAAATTTTTTTCTTTTAGATTTCATAATTTAATAGTTTTTATGCCTTGTATCAACAATAAGCTTGGAGATTTGAAATATTTTTAAATAGGGATTAATAATGAGAAGTTTTCAAAATTAAAGATAATACAATAATGTGTAGCCTTATTGCATGCGTAGAATTGAAAGAGACGTATAAGTAGACAAGAAAAGATAAACAACGACAAATTGCGAATCGGGTCATTGAATCGTAAGGTCTTTTTATTACAAAAATGTGTTGATGAAAAATAATTTATTTGTTGAATAGAACTAATACTATAATTTACTTTAGTAGATTATATATAAAAATCTCTCTCTCTCTCTTTTTTTTGGTTTGAGGTTGACAGTGTATGATTATTTATAAAATAGAGTATAAAAAATACTATAAATTAGGATGGTGAGAGGCCGAAAACTTGATGTTAAAACTTAGTTTTGAGTAGGGAGTGATATATCGAAAAATACATATTATATATATCGTATCAGAAACTAAGGTAATAAAAATACTTATATTGATGTCGTATCGAAAATTACGGTATACTTTCGTTATGTATAATTAGTATAGCGATTGTAACGAAATATTGCGGTATATCGAGATTTCGATACGGTATCTGTATATACCATTTTATATCGAAAAATAACTTATGTTTTTTAAAATTATTAACTTTATTTAAAAATATTATATATATTATTTTGATATTTCGATATATAACTAAAATTTTCAAATTTCATTACGTTACGATACCAAAAATTTGGATATCGTTATTATATATATTGAAATTTCCACATTTCTTTGCGCTCTATTTTTAAATGCTCAACTTTTTTCCTAATTAAAGCGGAAATCATGATTAGACTTCGCACAAACATCTTGGGAATCCTCCACTTTTAATAGGCCTAATATTTATTATCATTTTTTTTTTTTAAAAAGTTATCAAAATGTCTGGAAGCTTTGATTTTCATCGACTCTAAAAACTCCCTGATAACTATGGTGTAAAAGAATTCAATCGAAACAAAAAATTACATGTATTTTGATGTTTATACTCAAGCTCATGTCATCTGAAGTATGGGTCGAAAAAAATATTTAATCTCGAATTTGATTTGAATTAGCGATCAAACTATGGCTCGAGTTCGTGAGCTTGGATAATTTTAAAGATTTAAAATATACTAATGGTTAATTTGCGAATAATCGAATAAAATAATTTATTTGTAAGTGTGACTCGAATATTAATTGCAACTAGGCTCCAAGCAATATTGGTGATTCTATTAATGCAAGTAAAGTATTTTGTAGTAAAATTTATTTTTCCTATCTAATTGTATAATTCAAGCACCCGCAGCATTATCAAAGAAAAGCTAGGAATAAAGATGTAGTAGAAAATACAGATTAATTTATTCGTTCCATGCATCAAATGAGTATCTCTCAATGGTAAAAACCAACGAGATCGCCAGATCGGCCAATTGACCCAATGGACTCGCTCTTTGTTCCCGTCGTAATGACTCAAGTTCGAGATATACGACGGCTAGTTGTGTTTCAGTACAATCGATATCGCAAGCAACTGGAATTTTTTTTTTTTTCTGCTTCTTTCACTTCTGTATTTGAATATCCTTATTACCATTTTACAGTACTTCGGATTCAAGATTGACAGAAAGAGTAGTAGTAGCTGATGAAAAACGTGATAGATAGCTTCTTGTGACAAAATAAATTGCATAGAAGGGACTTGTTCTCCTTTCGACGCCCCTCGTTTACATAGAAAATAATAAACAATAAAAACCAACCAATTTGACATATTTCCTCTCACGTTTTTTTTTTTAAAAAATGTATATTTCACAGTAAATAATAATAGTCCACTTATCAAGAGAATCCATTCGAGGGATCCAAATGTGGCCATCGATCTCAAAGTCAAATAGTTTTTAATATAAAGTTAATTAAGTGGGAATCAAAATTTGGGACTTTTTAAGCTCAACAAAAACAAAATTATAATATACATTTTTTAAAAATAAAATGATTCGATCTCAATTGTGTCACATATATCTAAAATCTAAGTTTCACCTCACAACTATTCAACTTTTTTATCGCGATGCATATTAAAGTGTTCATCGTTTCGTTTCATCGGGACGTTACCTTCTACTAGGGGCAGATCAAACAACCGACTCGATTTATTATTATTATTTTTTTAAAAAAAAAAATCTTTTTTTCAAACCTTTGTTGGGACAAGTCATTAAATGGAACTGCTTTTGAGCCAATTTAGAGGTCCAAGTGATGTGCATTTGTAATCAGGACTCTATACAACCTTAACTTCCCACATTAGGAAATTACAAAATTAAATAAAAATTTGATTTTTTTGAGGGAAGTGATTTGCTCCTAACGTGGTAAATTACTCAACATTTTAGCTACCGACATTCAATTTAGATTTGTAATAACAAATTGTAATGCCCGAGAATTTAATTAACGTAATCTGAGATGATTTGTTGATTATGACTTGATGTAATTATAGCCGGGCCAGTTCGAGATCAAATTGGAAAAAAATTATGAGGGACACAAGATTTGGGCCGAATGTCATTCGCCCGGGCGGGAGTTTATGACCGCCCGAGCGAGAGGGTTTCATGGTAGAAAGCCGAGAGTCCTTCGCCCGGGCGGCACTTTTTGTCCGCCCGAGCGCGCATGTAGAATTTTGAGGGCCGAGAGTGCTTCGCCCTAGCGAGCAAGTTGGTCCGCCCGAGCGAGAGACGTGTTGCACAAAGATTGTGCCATTTGCTTTGCATGCACGGAATGGATATATATATATATATATATATATATATATATATATATATATATATATATATATATATATATATATATATATATATTGGCATGCAATTCTTCAGAAATGGGGAGAAGAAATCGAGATTGAAGGGAAAGCTTCGTTCTTATTTTCTTAAATTGATTTGCGAGTGAACCGTCTATCCAAATTGAAATCCGCCTACAGTACTGTGTTCCTATCAAAGCAGGCTTCATCTGGACGTAAGTTTTGTTACGTTTAGACAAGATTTGAATTTATGATATTGTCAGAATTGAATATGATTCAGATATGGTGTTTTTACTACCGTAGATATTGTAGAATCGAAGTCAGATTTAGAAACAGATTGTTTAGAGAATTGTTATGAATTTTAGAGTTGATTTGATTGAGATTGCTATCAGAATTATGCTGTTATTCATTTTCAAGTGTACAGATACTGAAGTTATAGATTGTACTGAGATTTATTAGGAATTCTGGTAGCGTAATTGTGATGTTAAGACTGACGGGGTTACAAGACTGTAGTGTTATGCCGTCTAAACATCAGTTGGTACAGATTGATCAGATTCAGTATTGGTTTCTGTTATCTCGTGATATTGTTGATGTGATCAGATTTTGTACTGAATTGGGTATTGATCAGAACAGATTGTGTTTTGAGCTACACATTGATACAGTGTATTTGTTATTGTCGTTTCAGATCAGGGATGAACAAATTCGACTTCGTCTTCATCAGACGGGGACGACAAAGGTATAATTCATGTGATATTCGGGACGCATAACTCAAATTAGATTAATTTGAGTTTCCCAATAAAATCACATACTAGATTATTGTTTATATTGTTATCTGATTATGCTTTGATTATAGAATCTGTATTCAAGCAGGTAAGATAATTGTGATATTCAGTTATGAATATGATTATGCTTTGTTTACAGATTGTTATGCATTGCAGTTAAGATAGGAAAGTCTTTGACAGGCATTGTCAAATATCTAGACGTTTCGGTGTATCTCAGCATAGGAGTAGGTATTACTCTTATTGCCGCCGTTGATACAGCTCAGACCGAAGTCTAGGAATGAGACGTTCATTACCCCGATTGGAGGGTAGGTAGTGACGTCTTATTCACACCGGGATCCCTAGAGTTCTAGTCGAGTCAAGTCTAGACGTGATTTGATTAGGACTGCATGCTTATATGGATGTGGTTCCTAGATCATAGGACCCATCATTATTGCTTCCAATTGTGCTAGCATGTTTTTATGATTTAGATTGGTTATATGCATGGTTGGTTGATTTGAAGTGCATGCTTGTTGTGTGATTAGATTTCATAGCTTATGAAATCTAATGTTTCGATTTTATTCATAACAGCATGTTTCATGAATTATTTTATGTATATACATGTTTACCATGTTTTATACTGGGATTTATTCTCACCGGAGTTATCCGGCTGTTGTCTTGTTTTGTATGTGTGCATGACAACAGGTGGGGCTGGATCAGTGTCGAGATGACGATGAGAGAAGACGAGTTAGCGTGGTGATTCCGGACTTACAGTAGACTTGGTTTTATTACTTGACGTTAGTAGTGGAACTTTAGATTAGATTATTGTACTTTTAATACTGAAATGTATTTTATACAGATATGTGTAGTATTTAGATTCCATTACCTTCCGCTATTGTATATTAAAAAGAAAAATTTTTAGACCCTGTTTTATCTTAATTGATAATTAAATCCCAACGATGATTAAAAAAATGATTAGCGTCCGGGTCCCCACAACAGGTGGTATCAGAGCGAAGATCCTTTAGAGATAGATCTTTAGATTGAGATAGTCAGAACTGATAGATCTGTTAGACTGACTTAGATTGAGATAGAAGAGAATGAGCGGGGTAGATGAATTTTCTTTCCTTGCATGTGTGTGCTAGCATGAGATTGATTTTAATGTTGACTGACATTGTGTGCTAGCATGAGACTATGTGTTACTGCTTAAAGATACATGTTTACCTGATTATGTGAATTAGATTGGTATTATGTATCACTGAATACGAATCAGATCGGATTCATGACCAGCAGTAAGATGGTCAGGAAAAGATTTGAAACAGGTTTGTGGTATGGGATTACTGATGTTTTTGGTAATCAAATATAGCTCCCCGCAGAATTCCAGAAAAAGGCAGTACGTCATATGATCAGACAGATAGAACAGAATCTCAGATAGATGTGGCAGAAATTCAGATGGAAACACAGTTACAGAGGTTTCAGTCGTTTCAACCGCCAATTCTGAAAGAAACTGAGACGTCAGTAGATTGTGAGAAATGGCTAGAGGAGACAGAAATGTTATTTGAATTCCTGAATTTCACGGATGAGTGTAGAATTAGGCTTATTGAGAACCAGTTGCAAGAGACTGCTAGAAGATGGTGGTTACTCACCAAAGGAGCCTTAGAGCAGAGTCGTTCAGTGATTACGTGGAAGACCTTTAGATTTGAATTTTATCAAAGATTCTTCCCTACCTCATATAGAGAGGACAGAAGTGCAGAATTTGCAAACCTGAGACAAGGCCAGATGAGTATTGAAGAGTACTTGGCACATTTCTTCACACTTCTACGTTTTGCTCCTCTTGTGGCTAGAAATGATGATGCTATTTCTAGTCAGTTCATTCAGGGATTGAATCCAGAAGTACGTACATTGGTGAATGTGAAGCAATCAAGTAGTTTTGCTGATACTTTGAATAGAGCCAAAAGAGCGGAAACGGTTCTGACAGGACAACAGGAAGTGTTGTATGATCTTCCAACTCCGAATCCACAGCAACTGCCTTCTAGAGTCGAGATTGGCAGCAGCAGTGATATAAAGAAAGAACCATTGAAAGCTCAAAAGAAACCGTTCAAGAAAGTAGGAAATGTTTCTTCTAGTTCCAGTGGTTCCAGCCCGAGCTATACAGGGGTATACTGTAGGATTTGCGGAGGGAGACATTCCTCAGAGCAATGCAAAGGAGTGCTTGGGAAGTGCAATATCTGTAAGCAGACGGGACACTTTGCTAAAGTTTGTCCTCAGAAACATTTTCGAAGATCTTAAAGAGCACAGTCATTGGTGACAATGACAGAAAAACAGACCCAGTAGTTACAACAGGTATCATTTTTTATGATTATATTGCATACGTATTGATATATACTAATGCATTCGTTATGAGTATCTGTGAATGAGTGGTATGGAGATATGCTGTATCTGTTGGGTCTGTGTATACTGTAGTATTGATTCCTTGGCTGTTGAGGAATATGTTGATATCAGCAATTTCTGTGACATATTATATACTCGGTTAGATGAGGATGGGACTGGATTAGATATGATGTACTGGTGTTATATGATTTCGATCTCAGTATGGATATGTACTGCTAAACAAGTACAGAAATATTGTAGCATGTGTTCTGGAAATAGTTGATAAATGAGGATTCTAGATCTAGAATTCCTTAGATCATTGTACTGTTCTTGACTCGATTAGTACAGAAAGGAATAGATAGTATCCTTAGGTATTCAGTAGATCCACTGAAATCGAGTCTAGCAGTAACACATGGGCTAGTAATCTAATAGTGGACTGGTGTTGGCCTAGATAGGATGTCAGATGTGTTTTATATCAGAATGAACAGGAAGAAGTGACAGATTAAAGTATGGGCTAAGGAATCCAGTTGATTGTGTATTTCTCTGGAAGACATTTTAGTTGGTTTCTAAATTGACAGATTATGTGTGCAGGGGTATTTTGAAGAATTATACTTGTTATATCTATGATTCCGGGATATATCCATAGCATTTGATTGTTTATATTGAATATTTGAAGACTGGGTTAAATATTCCGAGAACTGTGATTATTGTATACAGCAATGGGTCAGGTATGGATCCGACTGCAGTTATTGATACAGGTTTATATTCAGACTATGTGGTATCAGGAATGTCAGAATTAGCAAAATGTCAGATATGTCAGAACTTCCTTATCTGATTTGGACAGATTATCTTATTCTGATTATCTTTTTCTTGTATTACTTTACATCTGCTGAGTATTGTTATGATTCTAAATCAGTATTTGAGACATCTTATATTGGTTGGGAGTATATTCTATTTGCAGATGAAATATAGCAGTTGATCTGGACAGTATGAAGATTGGTCAGCCAGCCAGAATCTATTATGTTATGAGTTTTCTTAAACTCACTAGATCAGCATAGGACATTTCTATTCTGAGTTTGAGTTGATGTTATTGTAAGTATTATTCAGTGTGTGATACTATGCAGTTCCAATTGTATCAGAGTTGTTGTGGAAAATACTGTAGTTCCGAACGGTGATCAGAATTTTCAGACCTGTATTTTGTTGATCAGATCAATATAACATCTGTATGAGTTTGCGTTTTCTATGGGTTTGGTTATTGTGTGATAGCAGAATGTTATCAGAATTGTTTACAGCTTTTGGTATTGATAGTCAGAGCCGAATACCAGGTAGGTGTTTCTTCGTTCTTTTATGTTATTAACTGATCTTGTACAGCATTAGTTCGAATCTGAAGTCACAGGTAGTGTCAGAACTGCACTGGGGTGGATTCAGGTTTCATTCAGCTATTTCAGAATGTAAGATATTCGAACAGATAATGTGGCATAGATAGATGAGATCAGTTGGGACAGCAATTTATGTTGTAAGATTGGTAGAAATGGTACTGATATGTTTGAATTGAGAACAAAAGAAGCCAGAAAGATATGAATCAGAAGATGATTACCGATTTAGTATATTTCTGAATAAGAAAATGTGAGTATGGCTTTCGGGATAAAAGTACCGTCAATTCTACAGCCTATGATATGATATGATTATGATTGACAGAATATTCAATCTATATCTATCAGTTTGTACCAGATTACGTACAAACAGAACCAGATGACATAGATCAATGTCAAAGGAATTGTCAGATTTACTAGAATGCTGCATTAGATGATATCAGATTGTGATTGGGATGGAGCGGTACTTGTGACGGAAATATCATGAGTTCTCCCTCGCAGAGTTGTTACAGATTGACAGGTAGTCAGCGTGTAGTAACCAGATATTGGCGGATATGGGTAGAACTTTAGTACTAGATGTTAGTACTAGCTGTTATGAATGGTTGTCAGGGTATGACTTACGGTATGACCATAACTATCCAGCTAGATTAGAATGAATAGATGTAAGAAACCAATGTCGGATGATGACGATTGGTAGTGGGAGCCGAAGATGGAATAGCAACTACAGGTGGTATTGCTTTGTTATAAATTGCAATTGGCGTATACAGGTGTTATATAGCCAGTAATATGGGATTGATTCGGCTAGTGAAATGAGTTTGGATGTTAAACTCTGTCATATATTTCTTCTGACAGATTTGGTTTGATGATTGGTGAGTTCGAGGACGAACTCAGATCTAAGAGGGGGAGAAATGTAATGCCCGAGAATTTAATTAACGTAATCTGAGATGATTTGTTGATTATGACTTGATGTAATTATAGCCGGGCCAGTTCGAGATCAAATTGGAAAAAAATTATGAGGGACACAAGATTTGGGCCGAATGTCATTCGCCCGGGCGGGAGTTTATGACCGCCCGAGCGAGAGGGTTTCATGGTAGAAAGCCGAGAGTCCTTCGCCCGGGCGGCACTTTTGTCCGCCCGAGCGCGCATGTAGAATTTTGAGGGCCGAGAGTGCTTCGCCCTAGCGAGCAAGTTGGTCCGCCCGAGCGAGAGACGTGTTGCACAAAGATTGTGCCATTTGCTTTGCATGCACGGAATGGATGTATATATATATATATATATATTGGCATGCAATTCTTCAGAAATGGGGAGAAGAAATCGAGATTGAAGGGAAAGCTTCGTTCTTATTTTCTTAAATTGATTTGCGAGTGAACCGTCTATCCAAATTGAAATCCGCCTACAGTACTGTGTTCCTATCAAAGCAGGCTTCATCTGGACGTAAGTTTTGTTACGTTTAGACAAGATTTGAATTTATGATATTGTCAGAATTGAATATGATTCAGATATGGTGTTTTTACTACCGTAGATATTGTAGAATCGAAGTCAGATTTAGAAACAGATTGTTTAGAGAATTGTTATGAATTTTAGAGTTGATTTGATTGAGATTGCTATCAGAATTATGCTGTTATTCATTTTCAAGTGTACAGATACTGAAGTTATAGATTGTACTGAGATTTATTAGGAATTCTGGTAGCGTAATTGTGATGTTAAGACTGACGGGGTTACAAGACTGTAGTGTTATGCCGTCTAAACATCAGTTGGTACAGATTGATCAGATTCAGTATTGGTTTCTGTTATCTCGTGATATTGTTGATGTGATCAGATTTTGTACTGAATTGGGTATTGATCAGAACAGATTGTGTTTTGAGCTACACATTGATACAGTGTATTTGTTATTGTCGTTTCAGATCAGGGATGAACAAATTCGACTTCGTCTTCATCAGACGGGGACGACAAAGGTATAATTCATGTGATATTCGGGACGCATAACTCAAATTAGATTAATTTGAGTTTCCCAATAAAATCACATACTAGATTATTGTTTATATTGTTATCTGATTATGCTTTGATTATAGAATCTGTATTCAAGCAGGTAAGATAATTGTGATATTCAGTTATGAATATGATTATGCTTTGTTTACAGATTGTTATGCATTGCAGTTAAGATAGGAAAGTCTTTGACAGGCATTGTCAAATATCTAGACGTTTCGGTGTATCTCAGCATAGGAGTAGGTATTACTCTTATTGCCGCCGTTGATACAGCTCAGACCGAAGTCTAGGAATGAGACGTTCATTACCCCGATTGGAGGGTAGGTAGTGACGTCTTATTCACACCGGGATCCCTAGAGTTCTAGTCGAGTCAAGTCTAGACGTGATTTGATTAGGACTGCATGCTTATATGGATGTGGTTCCTAGATCATAGGACCCATCATTATTGCTTCCAATTGTGCTAGCATGTTTTTATGATTTAGATTGGTTATATGCATGGTTGGTTGATTTGAAGTGCATGCTTGTTGTGTGATTAGATTTCATAGCTTATGAAATCTAATGTTTCGATTTTATTCATAACAGCATGTTTCATGAATTATTTTATGTATATACATGTTTACCATGTTTTATACTGGGATTTATTCTCACCGGAGTTATCCGGCTGTTGTCTTGTTTTGTATGTGTGCATGACAACAGGTGGGGCTGGATCAGTGTCGAGATGACGATGAGAGAAGACGAGTTAGCGTGGTGATTCCGGACTTACAGTAGACTTGGTTTTATTACTTGACGTTAGTAGTGGAACTTTAGATTAGATTATTGTACTTTTAATACTGAAATGTATTTTATACAGATATGTGTAGTATTTAGATTCCATTACCTTCCGCTATTGTATATTAAAAAGAAAAATTTTTAGACCCTGTTTTATCTTAATTGATAATTAAATCCCAACGATGATTAAGAAAATGATTAGCGTCCGGGTCCCCACACAAATAATGTGCTAGCTCAAGGAGGAGGATTGTCCAAGCCCATATATACAACTCTCAGGTTATTTAACCAACCGATGTGGGACAATTAACACACCCTTCTCACGTCCAGGAATGAACATCTGGAGCGTGGAGTTTACAAATGGCCCAATTATGGGCAGAACGAGTGGCCTAATTATAGGCAATCCAACACATAACGATGGAACCCGAGCTCTTATACCATGTTAAATTGGAACTTGGACCTAACTCAACCCCAAAAGCTAGCTCAATGGGGGAGGATTGTCCAATCACATATATGCAACTCCCAGGTTATTTATCCAACCGATGTGGGACAATTAACACACCCCTTCAAGTTCCAATCTTAACATGGTATCAGAGCCCGGGTTCCACCGTTATGTGTTAGACTGCCGATAATTAGGCCACCCGTTCTGCCCATAATTGGGTCATTTGTAAACTCCACGCTCCAGATGTTCATTCCTAGGCGTGAGAGGGGTGTGTTAATTGTCCTACATCGGTAGGATAAATAACCTGGAAGTTGTATATATGGTCTTAGACAATCATCCCCTCTTGAGCTAATTTTTGGGATTGAGTTAGGTCCAAGTCCAATCTTAACACATATATGTTTGTAGGTTAATTTGACGCTATTTTTACTCTCGTGCTAAACGCAACGATCGCAAATACTCAGCCGTTGGATTTGTCGGAAGAATGCCTTTTGCCAACACGAATTTTCCAATGTTTGTGTGTGTATATACTGTGGGTTTGGTCAATTATATATATATATATACGTATTTTTATTGTTTTGTTTTTGGAGTAAGAACACAAAATATGTACTTGAACATGAATACAAATCATATAGCTTGTCAATGATGTGATTGGCCCACAAATTTATAATTTTATGAAAGCTGGATGTTCCTAAAAAAACAAAATAATAATGAGTACAAATTTAAAAAGTTGCGTCCTTATATATTAATAAATGTTGAGTGCTCGTTAAAAATCGACTTCACGTTCTTGTTTGTGCATATATATATGCGTGAAGAAAAAGACATAACTTATGACATATGAGTTACATTTGTGAGTTTTATTTACATTTGTTCTGTGGGCTTTACTCCATTATATATTGATATACATTGAAACATCTTCTACAATTTTGGCTTCTTCATTTACTATTGATTTTTATTGGGGAAATTAAATTTTTGATCACGTATGTTTGTTTTTTGTGATTTTGGTAATTTATGTTGTCAATTTCATTTTTAGTCTATGTATGTATAATTTTTTTTTGGAATTTTTTGTATTTTTCTACGTGGCACAAACATATATAGTATTATATCAATATTACCGATGGGAAATGAAAAAAAAATTTAAAAATTGGAAGATGCAAGACCGATACTGTAATATGATAAGATAGATTATCAGAATTATAAAAAAAACAAACATAAATATAAAAATAAATACTCATTTTTACGAGTATTATTGTCGTATGAGCAATCATTCCTTGTAATTTATCATATTACATAGTGCTATTATGTTTTTTTTTCTTCAAAATTTATTTTTTGAGAGTGTTGATATTGAGACTTGGATTTAAGTCAGTATCAAAAGCTAGTTCAAATGAGAAAGATTGTCCAAGTAGATTTACATTTGAATATAACTCAACCCCAGAAGTTAGCTCAAAGGTGAAGGATTATCCAATTCCATATATATATATATATATATATATATATATATATATATATATATATATATTTATATATATATATATATATATATATATATATATATATATATATATAACTTAATCCAATGATATGAACATTCAACATAGAGTGTAAATCATTAATATATATTATGTAAGTAGTTCTATGTTAACTTAGCCTAGTGTCTTGTTTATTGATTTAATGTTAATGTATATGCATGTTATATTTTTCGGCTATGTATTTTAAAATTTTTCGTTTCAATTTTCATTATGAAAAATAATTTAATAAAAATCAGAGAATATGATTTTTTTTAATCTGAAGATTCTGGATATGGAAAATCAACTCGGAGTGAAAATGAAAGAAAAAGATGCAATATTTATCACATAGTGCATTCATTGTCCATTAGTATGGTGGGATTTTTAAGTTAAACGTGGATTTGAGGCATGGGAATTACAACTTTTTTGGAAAATAAGAAGTAAAATTATCGACAACTTATAGCGCATCTGACACTGAGATGAACACTGAGTTTTTAAGTTTAGAATAAAGTTTCGAGTTAAGACCGTAACAAGCGCTCTCGTCATACTAAAAAAAAGTAGATTGAGATTTTGCGGCACAATGATCTGTTTACCAAAATCATCATTTTATTGTTTTGAGGATTGACGATTGCTGTGTGCCCTCATTACAAGGGAATGTGAGAGATGAGTAGGGGTGTCAATCGGGTGGGTTGGGTCGGGTTGCGAGTCAACCCGCGAGTTTTTTTTTTTTTTTTTTTCAACCCGAACTTAACCCGAACCCGAAGCAACCCAAAAACCCCCAACCCGAACACGAACCCGTCTAACCCAACTCAACCCGTCTAACCCGATTTTTTTTTATTTTTTTTAAAAAAATTAATGAAAAAAAATCGAAAAAATAAAAAATAATAATAAATATAGAAAAAAATATAATCGTTTAGCTGCCTATATAGCGACGGTTTTTATTTAAACCGTCGCAATTGAAACCGTCGCCGATTTATATGAGCGACGGTTTTAGCAAACAGTCGCTAATAGTTTAGGGTTTAGGGTTTAGGGTTCGGGGTTTTAGCAAACTGTCTATAAATTGTCGCGTTTAGAGTCGTTTTTAACATTTGCACTTAGTCATCCTGAGTGTTTATTAAATTGATATATCCGTTATCCTTACAATCAAAAAAAATGTCAGAACAAACCATATTTAGACGAAATTACAAACAATTTGTGGTTCCTAATAAAAAGTACAAAATTGTTGATGTCAATCGAAAAAAGAGTCTTGAATACTACGAACCATTTGTATTTCCTACGCAAGTCTCGCAAGTTGTGTATTTGACTTATCCAACAACAAAGAGAACAGAATCAGATTGGATGCATGTGAGTACTCTACGTAGGCGAGCTTATGTCACTGATGTTGAGCCAAATACTGAGCATAATCAAATTGATGCGAACGATGCATTTCAAAATCATGGAGCTATACGTTCACACACATCAAAATGTAGATGGATCTTTCGTTGACACGCGATCCCGCCTGCTCCACGTAAGTTTATTAAATTT
The DNA here is from genome assembly GCF_022965805.1 of Primulina eburnea. Taxonomy (NCBI): domain Eukaryota; kingdom Viridiplantae; phylum Streptophyta; class Magnoliopsida; order Lamiales; family Gesneriaceae; genus Primulina; species Primulina eburnea. Next base: position 8,701,904 of record NC_133101.1, read on the forward strand.
CGTTATTTTCATCAACGCTACATTAAAAAATTCAATTTGATTCATTTTAAATCAACATCACAGGAGGAGATGGAGCGTTACATGGCTGATTCATTTTGTATGAAACACTTGTATTATTATTTACAGATTAATAATATGATTACATTTCTCAAATTTTGTTAATTTTTTTTGGATTATACAGCACAATATATTTGTATTTCAGATTTAAATAATTATAACATTTAAAAAAAAATATTTGCGACAGTTTTTGTTGAAACCGTCGCAAAATTAGCGACATTTTATACAAACCGTCGCTAAGTAGCGACAGGTATTAACAAAAACGTCGCCGATCTAGAGATCGGCGACGGTTTTGTTAATACCCGTCGCTATTAGCGACGGTTGTATTCAAAATCCGTCGCTATTATACTCTGGGTCTAGAAAATAGTTATATAAATTGTAAAATTTTTTTAAAAAAAACATGATGGGTTGGGTGGGTCGGGTGGGTCGGGTCATTGGGTGACCTGATATTTTTTCAGGTCAACCCGGGGCAACCCGAACCCACCCGAGGAATTTTTTTTTTCGGGTTTGCATTCGGGTCGACCCGTTTCGACCCGAACCCGAAAACCCCCAACCCAAACCCGATATTTTCGTGTCGTCCCGTGTCGGGTTAACGTGTCGGGTTCATTTTTGACACCCCTAGAGATGAGGAAATGAATGTTTTAAAGTCGAATCGAATTAATAGGAACTACATAATTATGTGATAATGACATTTAATATAACGAAATTAGGGGTTTGCAGTGAAATTGGGAATGAAGGGTTTGAATTGTTGACAATGTCAACGTTGTAAACATTGCAAGATTTTGAAAATCGCCATTGAGAATATTTCCACTGTGAGAAGACAATGAAATTCTTGTTTTTTATTATAGGACAACATAAAGTTGGATTCTAAATTCTTCAAAATTAATTAATAACTATATGAATTAAAGTTATCAAACTAACATCAATGAATCAAGTTTCAAACGATATATCTAGTTTGAGATTAATTGTACTAATCTCCTCTCTCAACTCAAAAAAAAAAAATTCTAATAATCAAAACTCCACAAAAATTTAATGAATGTTGAAAAATAATATTTAAAATGTGTGTATTGAATATTTGAATGTTGAAAATAAGAGTTGTAAATATTGAAAATTAGTGTGTGATGATGTAGGTAATGATGTATTTTATTTTTGGATTATTTGTAAAGATTTTCTATAAATAGATCTCTCATTTGTGAAGAAAATCACAATTGAATAGAGAGAAAAATATTATAAAGTGTGTAGTTTGGTAAATTTTAAGAGTTTGAGATTTTTACTTTTTACTATAAATTTTTACTTTTTCACAACATTTATCAGCACGAAGCTCTAAAAGTCCTCCATACTTTTCCAAGCTCCAAACAGAAGAAAAAGGTAACAAAAGTAATAATATTTATTTTACTGTTATTTATTTATTGTGTATATATTTAATATATAATATAATGTTATTATTAGAAATAATAAAAAGAAATTTTTCGAAAACTTGTTATAAATCCTGAGAGGATGTTAAGATGACATCCCACACTCCCGATAAGGGATACGACAAGTATAAAAGCCTATAAGATTTTTAAACAAAATAACTTATGACACATCATTATAATAATATGATATGATATATATAACTATTTAAACATGACTAATATTATATACACCATATTATTACCATAAAATTATACAAATACATACCTTTATTTTTTGTACACCAACGGTCATAAACGGTAACAAAACAGTTAGTTTTTGTCCTATAAATATGATCTCACAAACACATTCAATCACTTAAACTTTCTCTTCTTCTCTAAAAATTATTCTTCATTAAAATTTTCGAAGAAAAAAGAAGATGACTTTCTCAAAGTTATTTTTAATTATTTTGGTTATCATACTCACGAGTCTTTTATTTATCGGAGAATATCCTCCTCGTGTGTTTTATTTATTTTTACAAATGCTTGTACTTGTTTGTTTATCCATTACTTTGTATTGCAATATTCATTAACTAATAAAATGCATCGTAATTTTTTTAGTATCACCATGTCAAATTTGACAAAGCTCGAATATGTTGCGCTCGACATCAGGAAAAATTATATGCCATGGACTCTCGATGTAGAAATGCATCTTGAGTCATTGGGTCTAAGTGAGACCATAAAAGAAAATGACATATCGACATCACAAGAAAAGGCAAAAGCCATTATATTTTTGCGTCGAAAACTCGACGAGGGATTGAAATGTGAATATTTAATTGAAAAAGATCTCATGGCTTTGTGAAAAGGATTGAAAGAAAGATTTGAACATATAAGAGAAGTTATATTTCCGACCGCCCGTGATGAATGAAATATGTTAAGATTCCAAGATTTTAAGAAAGTCAGTGATTATAATTCAGCGATGTATCGAATAATCTCGCAGCTACAATTTTGTGGACATAAGTCACAGAATCGGAAACGCTTGAAAAACATTTTCCACGTTTCATGAATCAAATATTACTCTACAACAACAATATAGAGTACATGGATTTGCGAGATATTCTGAACTCATCGCCTGTCTTCTTGTGGCGGAAAAAAACAACGAGCTATTAATGAGAAATCATCAGTCCCGACCCACTGGATCAACAGCATTTCCAGAAGTAAATGTTGTAAGTAAAAATGAATTTAAACCTCGAAACCAACATCAAATTCAAAGACAAGATTTGGTCGAGGTCGAGGTCGAGGTCGTGGACGTGGACGTGGACGTGGAATTGGCCGTGGTCGTTGTCGAGGCCGTGGTTTTGAAAACAATAGAGATAATTATTTTTATAACTCATCTCAAAAGAGCGTCCCAAACCATCCACTGAAAAGACATCATGAGAATACAACTGTTAATGAAAATCACTCAAAAAGATATGAAAGTTCTTGTTTCAGATGTGGTACTCCATTGCATTGGTCCCGTATTTGTCGAGCCCCTGAGCATCTTTGTAAACTTTACAAAGAATCATTAAAGGGGAAAGAAAAGGAGACCAACTTCACTGAACGCAGTGACCGTTTGAGTGATTCAACTCATTGTGATGCTGGTGATTTTATGAATGATTTCTCTGGAAATGATCAATATGTTGATGGGATAGAAATGAACAATATTGATGCTGCAGATTTTCTCAATGATTTCTCTGAAAATGAACAATATAGTAGTAGAATATTAATGTACAATAATTTATTTTTCATGTATTCATATAATAATGTTTTATTGTATAATTATGATATGTATTATATTTAAATATATATTACCAGTAATTTAATTTATTTCATTGTATATTTTTTTGAAGTTCAAAAATGGAAAATGATATGAGCAAAGCTGAAGTTTGCATACCCGATAGTGGTACAACGCACACTATCCTCCGAGATAAAAGATATTTCTTGGAACTAAAACCAACAAAAACAACGGTGAATACAATATCAGGTCCTGTAGACTTGATTAAAGGATGTGGTAAAGTTCAATTTTTGTTACCTAATGGTACAAAATTTTTGATCAATGATGCTTTATATTCACCACAATCGAAAAGAAATTTATTGAGTTTTAATGATATATATTCCCATGGGTATGATACTCAAACAATGAATGAAGGGAATGAGAAATATATGTGTCTTATCACATATAAATCAGGAAAGAAATATGTGATTGAAAAACTACCAATGCTCCCTACTGGATTGCATTATACATATATAAGTCCAATTGAATCAAACATGATAGTTGATAGTTCTTCAATACTGATCAATTGGCATGATCGATTAGGACATCCTGGTTCAACAATGATGCGAAGAATTATAGAAAATATACATGGTCATCCGTTGAAAGACCAGAAGATCTTTCAGAATAATAAGTTTCAATGTAAAGCATGTTCTCTTGGAAAACTTATTATAAGACCATCACCAGTCAAAATCCAAACTGAATCACCAATGTTTCTTGAACGTATTCAGGGTGATATTTGTGGAGCAATTCATCCACCATGTGGACCATTCAGATACTTTATGGTATTGATTGATGTCTCCAGCAGATGATCACATGTATGTTTATTGTCAACTCGAAATGTTGCATTAGCAAGATTACTTGCTCAAATAATAAAATTGAGGAATCAATTTCCCGATTATACAATCAAGAAAATTAGACTTGATAATGCTGATGAATTTACTTCCCAAACTTTCAATGATTATTGTGAAACCCCGATTTTTCAGGAGATAAGAATTTTGATGATAAGCCTAGTTTTGGGATAAATAAACAATATCTAAGATTTGATATGATATTGAAACCAGATAAATATCTAAGATTTGATATGATATTGATACCAGATAAAGATCTAAGATTTGATATGATAATTATCCTAGATTTAAAGTTTGATTCAAATTTCAAACACAAGGATAAAACTCGATCGGGATAGCAGACAACCCCTATAAATAGGAGAGCCATGCCATTAGAAATTCACACCTCCATATTTTCGAAATTTCCTCTCTAGTTCTTCCTAGGAATTTTAGAGATTTTGCTCTCTTAGTGTGCCGAGTATCGAAGCTCTAAAGCAGTCCAGATCCAGACTCAGTTTCGAAATCCTATCATCACCAGATCTCTTTTTTTCGAATTATTCAAGGTAAGTGGGTTTTTGTTATATTATATTGCACACTTGTCCTTTGTAAGTACGCTTTTGTTATGTATATATTCTTTCGTAAGTGAGTTTTTGTTTGCCACACTTGTTCTTTGAAGTGGGTTTGCGTTTAAAAAAATTATAATTTGTATACGAATCTCCCTTCAGTTTTTGAAAATTCGTTCGAGCATAATTCCTTGTTCATGATATGTTTTTTTTTAAGATTTGTCAAGTTATTATGTTCAAAGCACTGTTAGGATTTGATTGGATATAGGAAAGGATTTCCGAACTATGACCTTTATACGGTGGGATGGTAACCGTTGTACGGCCTCACTCCATAGAGGAATAACATATTGGACATGGCCTCACTCCTTAGAGGATTAACATATAGGAGACTGATATCAGGAAACCATGGAAATGAGATGACTTTCAGTGCTAATCAAGTATGTTTTATGAGTATGCTAAACAAGTATCATGTACGAGTATGATATGTGATGACATGTTATGATTATGAAGTATGAATATTCTTTATTATTCAAGTTACGATATGCTATGTAAAATTTGAATTCAAGTATATGTATATGTTGTTTCATGTCTCGAACGGCCCCCACTTGCTGAGTATTTCCCAAAATACTCACCCCTTACTTCCTCTCCACCCAGATAAGAACGAAGAGCAAATGGATGAAGATGAGCAAGAGAAATTTTGGGGATGGTAGAAGATCCCGAGTTATTCCAGAAGTTTTAAGTCTTAGTTTATATTTATCGCTTCCGCACTATTTAAAACATTTTTAATCAGTTTATTTTGGTATTTAAGTTGTAAAGACGATTCTTTTGTTGATTATGAGAAATAAACTGGTTTTGGTATATACTGTACTGCGAGGCTTGTTGTTTGACGATTATGTGATTGTTGAGCAACGCCGGTGTCGACTAACCCCGGTCTCGGGGCGTGACAATTATTGTATGTCTATGAGAATCATTGTTGAGCATCATGTTGCCCATGTACATACACAGAATGGATTGGCTGAATCATTGATTAAACGTCTGCAACTGATTGCTAGACCAATGATTATGAAAACAAAGCTCCCTATTTCTATATGGGGACATGTAATTTTACATGCTGCTTCATTAATTCGCATCAGACCAAGTGCATATCATAAATACTCCCCATTGCAGCTTGCATTTGGTAAAGAAACAGACATTTCTCATTTGAGAATTTTTGGATGTATGGTGTATGTGCCTATTGCACCACCACAACGAAAGAAAATGGGACCTCAAAGAAAGGTTGAAATTTATATCGGTTATGATAGTCCATCAATCATTCGATATCTTGAACCTCAGACAGGCGACGTGTTCACAGCACGTTTTGCTGATTGTCATTTTAATGAGGAAATCTTCTCAATGTTAGGGGAGAGAACAGAAACATACCGAAAAGGAAATTACATGGTATGTATCATCATTGTTACATCTAGGATCCAAGAACACAACAATGTGAAAAAGATGTACAGCAAATTGTACACTTGCAAAGAATAGCAAATCAAATACCAGATGCATTTACAGATGCAAAAGGGGTAACTAAATCATATATACATATAGTTACCCTTTTTGCATCTGTGAGGTATGAATTATTATTTTATTATTTAGTTAATATTAAATTATAAAAATATTATTGTGCATTGAATTTGAAACGAGTTTTGTTTTACTGGTTCAAATGTTGTTTGTCTGCAGTTTTTTTTTTAATTGATACAAGACATTTTGGCACACTAATAACAATAATAAACGACTTTGAAACAATTAAAAAAAGGATCATAGTTGATTAAACGTGAAAAAATTTATTTGGAATGGAGAGTGTGAGAAGAGTTTTGAAATCCTAAAGGAGAAACTTGCATCCACTCCATTATTGGTGCTACCATTGGAGGATAAAGATTTCACCATCTACAGTGATCCATCTATAAGAGGTTTAGGATGTGTGCTCGTGCAATACGATCGAGTAATTGCTTATGCTACAAGGCAATTAAAACTGTACGAGCAGAACTATCCTACACACGATCTTAAGCTAGCTGCGATAGTATTTGTTCTAAAGATTTGACGACATTATCTCTATAGAGGCAAATGTGAGATATTAATCAATCATCAAAGTCTCAAGTATCTATTCACCAGAAAGAATTAAATATGAGACAAATACGGTGGATTGAACTCCTGAAAGACTATGATTTGACAATAAGCTACCATCCAGGTAAGGAAAATAAAGTAGCTGATGCTTTGAATTGAGAGAATACGAGTAAGGTAATTATAGCTTCACTCTCAGCTCAACTAAACCTGCTAGAAACTGTTAAGTTGAGCCAAGATCAAGATTTCAATTTTACAAAACTAAAAGAACAAGTCCAAGAAAGGAAATAACAAGATCTTCAAATTGATGACAAGGGAATCCTTTGGATGAAAGGAAGATTGTGTGTACCCAGAGTTTCCAATATTCGACAAAAAGTGATGTGAGAATCACACAAATCTAAATTTTCTATTCGCCCAGACAATACCAAGATGTACCGAGATCTTAAGCAAAACTATTGGTGGAGTGGAATGAACCGTTATGTATTAGAATTTGTCTTGAGATGTCAAGTATGTCAGCAAGTCAAGGCTGGACATCAAAGACCTGGAGAACTTCTATGACCTCTGGAGATTACTGAGTGGAAATTGGAACATATTTCCATGGATTTTGTGATAGGTTTACCAAAGTCTAGACAAAGTCACGATGACATATAGGTGATTGTAGATAGCCTTACAAAATCTGCACATTTCTTACTCGTTCGCATGAATTATAATCTAGACAAGTTAACCATCTTGTGCATGGACAACATTGTGCGCCTACATGGAGTTCAAGTCAGTATTTTATCTGATATAGATCCGAGATTTGTATCCCGATTTTGGAAAAGCGTCCAAGAAGCTATGGGATCAAAAGTCACTCTAAGTACGGTTTATCATCCTCAAACTGATGTCCAAACAGAGAAACAATTCAAACCTTGGAAGATAAGCTGAGAGCTTGTGTTGTATACTTCAGTGGTAACTATCTTCCATTAATTGAATTCACGTACAATAATAGTTACCACAACAGCATTGGTATGACTCCATACGAAGCTCTGCATGGGAGGAAATATTGGTCACCACTCTATTGGAATGAAGTCAGGGGAAAGAACCATCATGTCACCCGAACTTATCCAAGATACGGTGAACAAGTAGTTGTGATCAAAGAACAATTTAATACGTCACTTGATAGACAAAAAAGTTGGGCTGATCTGAAAAGAAAAACATTGGAATTTGAAGTTGGTGAAAAATCTTATCTGAAAGTTTTTCGATGAAAAGAGTAGTTCGCTTTTGTAAGGTTGGAAAATTAAATCCAAGATATGTTGGACCTTTTGAAATCCTAGAAAAAATAGGAACACTAATATACATGCTAGCCTTACCACCCAATATGGCGAGGATTCATAATGGCTTCCATGTTTCACAACTAAGAAAATATGTCTCTGATCCAGCCATGTTCTTGAAGAATGATTGCTACTAATCGAAGGGAACTTGAACGAATAATTAAGATATGAAGAAGTTTCCATTAAAATTGTGGATACCAAAGACCAAGTATTGAGACGAACGAGTACTCCTTATGTCAAAGTACATTATTCAAATCACACAGAAATGGATGCTACTTGGGAGTTAGAAGCAAAGATGAGAGAAACATATCCTTATCTCTTTGAATGAAAAGAACAACTCGATTTTCGAGGACGAAACTTCCAATAAAGAAGAAAGGATGTGAAGACCCAAAATTTTACCATACAAAGAGACAAATTGCAACTTGATTTTAGCATTGTATCGAAGATGAATTATTTCATAGAGGATAATAAATTACATATAGTAAATCATGCAATATTTGGCATGAATGATAATAAATAACATCCAGTAAGCCATGCAACCTTTGGCATGAAGGAGAATAAATTACATACAATAAACCATGCAACTTTTGGCATGGAGGGAGAATGACTAAATTCACATTAGTGCCAATAAATATTGGCAAATGGATGAATGAAATCACATCAAAACAACACCAAAAGTTCTCTCTAAAAGTCACAATTTTCGAATACCAAAAATTATGCCCAATTTCAGAAAGTTTTTTTCATTGTGTTACATGTCCAAATCCGATCTCCACTGTCAGAATATACGTACATGTGTTTTGAGCAACATATTGAAAATTCAGATCGATCCAACAATTCAATTAGGCACAAACAATTTTGCAAGGTGACTAGGTTTTCAATGTCAAATTCCAACTTGTTCATTCCAAGATTTTTGGAACAATCTCTCAAGTATGTGTGTTTTTGCTATACTTTTATATACACTTGCATTTCATAAGTTTACTATTTGATATATATATAATGACATACTTGTTCTTCGTAAGTGTGTCCATGTTTGCACAAAAATAAATTATGTATGTTTCTAATAATTCAATCGGCATATGTTATTTTTTTTATTTGCTAAATGATATTTGAAAGCATGTTTGAGAAAAATATTTTTGAAGGCACTGTTATAATTCGCATTTGAAATGGTCGGGAAATTCCAACATTTGATTAGATTTGATTTGGTCCTGATGCATTGAGATATAATAATCGATACTATGGCCTCGCCCCGTTAGCCGTGTAAAATAAGATGATCTTGAGTTCCATTTGTCCGATTTAATATGATATGATATGATTTGAACATATCGTCTGTATTCGAATGATATACGATATATATTATCAACTAGGATCGATCGACCTCTACTTGCTGAGTATTTACCCAAATACTCACCCTTTACTTCCTCCTCTCAGAGAAGAACAAGGAACAAATTGAGGAAGAAGAACAAGAATATTTATGAGGATGTTGAAGATGTCAATTCGTAACGAAACCAATCATGTTATTTCGTTTTTATTATATTTGTTTACGTTTCCGCATTTCGTTCAAGTTTTGTAAAGACATTGATATGATTTATGAAATAGACTGATTTTGGATATTTGATTATTACAAAGCTTGTTGTTAATAGTCATGTGATTATTAATAACGCCAAATGTTCCACGTCTCGTTCTTGAGGGTGACATTTAAGTGGTATCAGAGCCCACCATGTTCATAATCCTAGTTGTGATTATTGACAACGCGGATGTTCCACCAGATACAAAAATTAATGAATGAATGAGCATATTTTTGAGAGTCAATTTCCTTGAGGCATAAGAAAATAATTAAAAACATTTCCAATATTTCTTGATTCTACACTCTCTTAATATTTGGAAATAATTAAATTCAATTATGTTTTTTTTTAAAAAAAAATTGCATGAATATATTGTACGCGTACATACATTTTTGTTTCTAGAGATTTACATTAAATTTCGTCATAGATCCGATAATTTTCCGCCTCAAATTTTCTTTTCAAGCATCCTATTTTATCAAAGAGAAACCGGCTCACATGAGCAAATTTGTCTCTGATTTATATAAATAAATATAAGGCGAACTATATTATCATTGTTGAAAAATATATTTAAAATGTATGTATTGAATATTTGAATGTTGAATATTTGAATGTTGAAAATAAGAGTTGTAAATATTGAAAATTAGTGTGTGATGATGTAAGTAATGATGTATTTTATTTTTGGATTATCTGTAAAGATTTCCTATAAATAGATCTCTCATTTGTGAAGAAAATCACAATTGAGTAGAGAGAAAAATATTATAAAGTGTGTAGTTTGGTAAATTTTGAGAGTTTGAGATTTTTGCTTTTTACCATAAATTTTTACTTTTTCACAACAATCATACAATAAATCATTTTTTTAGAGAAGTCATGGCTTCTTGTATATAAATTTATTTGCATTGCCAACTATTTCATCCACTGGCAGCCTTTATGAAAACCGAAACGCATATATTTTATTTATTTATTACAGATGGCACATGAATTTTATGCTATAACTTACCCAAAAAATATTTCGAAAAGGTGCTTCATTGGAATTTTTAAGTCAAAAACTTGTGTGAGATGGTCTCACAGATCGTATTTTGTGAGATATATATCTTATTTGGATCATCTATGAAAAAATATTACTTTTTATTGTGAATATCGGTAGGACTGACCTGTCTCACAGATAAATATTCGTGAGATCGTCTCACAAGAAATCTACTCAATTTTTAAAATGAGATATTTTTTTAAAAAAAAATTGATTTATTATATAAATAGAGTTGATGTGATGTCACACATGCATCTCACCTTACCAGTTTTTTATAAATAATTTTTTAAAAATAAAAACTTCAAAATTAATGTGTGTGGCGACGCTACGAATTAACTTCTGCCAAAATGGACAGAGGACTGTAGCATCCGCTGCTAGCTTTTAATTTTTTTTTTAAATTTTATTTCATTTAAAACTTTGACACATCTTTTTTATTCAAGAAATTGCATATTCCAACTATTAGTATTATTTTTATTATTCATATTATTATCAAAATAATTTAAAAAAATAAGTGGATCGATATACACACTTTTCTTTATTTTTCGAATAAATAAAATAAGCGGATTGACTAAAATAATATTAAAAAAATAAGTGGATCGATACAAATACACTTTTCTTTATTTTTTTTTTAAATAAACCAACATAATATGATTAATAAAAAAAATAGTTGGAATATGCAAATTCTTGAATTTCATACCAAAAATTCTTGAATTTGTTTTTTTTTATTTTAAATATTTATTATTATTAATATCAATCATATTACTAGCACAAATAAAATAAAAAATAAGTACACCTACACACACATAATTTTTTTTCCCGAAAACTAAATCAACATTTATTAAAATAAATAAAAGATTTTTTATTAAAAAATAATAAAATACACATTTTTTCTAAAGATAAATTGTCTAATATTTTAAAATAAATATTTTTTTAAAAATAATTGATCGGTTAACCATTTAAGGTTATTTATGTTTAAAATGAGTCCGAATACAAAAAATTAAAGTTGTAGGTCAAATTCATTGATATTAAAAAATACAAAAATAATTGGATCGACACACACACACTTTCATTTTTTTAAATATAAATTACCTAATATTTCACAAATAAAAGAATTTTTTGAAAAAATCATTAGTCCACCATTTTAAAGTGATCTATCTTTTAAATTATCGAATGTTTCAACTCTCGTTTTTGATTTGTTGTCTCGAGTCTCATGTTCTTAAACAAGATTTGTGTCAAAGTTTTAAATAAAATAATAATAATTTAAAAAAATATAAAAAGCTAGCATAAATGCTTTGGGAAAATTTGTAAAATAACTTCGATCGACTATTTAATTAAGAAAATAAAATCTTTCTTAGTTGAATAATTGACTGAGGTTAAAAAACAAAATAGACGTTTTTGTAGCGTCCGCCGATAGTGATGGAGTTTTACAGTACTTTTTGCTAAACTTCACTACATACATTAATTTTAAAATTTTTGTTTTAATTTTTTAAAAACAAATCCCCACCTTTTCCCTTTTGTTGTGAGCGATAAATCTCATCTTTTATGTAAGGACCATGCCCAAAGATAAGATATGTCACTTCCCATATTTCCAAATGCCAAATTTATTAATAATTGGAAGCAGACAATTGAATTAATAATATAATACTTGCTAGTATTTGGTCATACCTATTACGTGTTTCGATTAGTAAATTTATAATTTTATCAAAAAAAATTATCATAATTTGGCATTACAATGATATCTAAATTGGTTGAACAATCATTCAAAAAAATTAAATAAAATAATTGTTGAGAAACTGTATTATGTCATATGTAAAATATGCGTTTGTTATATGAACTATAAGTCATCGACTCTAATTGCATAAAAATACATATTAAGACACAAAATTTTAGGTCTGGGACTCTTACATGATATTTAGTGGACTATATCGAAGTTGTTTATTTAAAACAATTATCATAACCTAGTACTTTATATTAAATTATTCGAATTATCATTATTATAATATTTTTCATGATGACGAAACCCACCACCATTATTCTTCAGTATGAACTGATTAAATTCTCAAGCTAACTGCAAATCACGTTAGTCGCATAAATTGCATTAGATAAACTATGTGCGACAAACTCATCAGAAAAAACGTCGGTAGGGAATCGCACTCATTGAACATTGACCAGATGATCACTTACCCCACCAACTGAGACGCCCTTGAGGAATAAGGAATTATCATTATTATGATTATTTTAGCAAACATTTAGCTAAATGTTATTGTAACGAAGATCACATGTTCGATTCGAATCGGCTATTTTTCAAAATTGCCGCTAGGTTTCTTGTGTTGTTCTTCACATATATGACATATTTTTTTAAAAAAAAAATTACCATATAAATCAATGTACAGTTAAGGAATATGAAAAATAGGAATTTGATCTACTTTTTAGGTTGAGATTAAGGGTTCCCAATCAATGGAAATATTTTGTCCAGAAGTGAACAAACATAATTGAGAAAATAAGAAAAGAGGTTTGGGTCTTTTTCTTTGATGAAGGAGACATTTATTATTAACAGAAGACAAAAATGGATGAACCCACTAATGTTTGTCTGATACATTGGCACACCACTCCGAAAATCTCATCAATTATTGACTTCTGTAGTCGTTCACGACGGCGGGATATAGAGGGCAAGTCCACCATTATTATTATTAGGCAAAAATTTATGTGAAACGGTCTCACGAGTCGTATTTGTGAGACGAGTATATTATTTGGGTCATCCATGAAAAAGTATTATTTTTTATACTAAAAGTATTATTTTTTATTATAAATATGAGTAGGATTGACCCGTCTCACAGATTAAGATCCGTGAGATCGTTTCACATAAGACCGACTCTTATTATTATTATTATTATTTTCAAATAGTTTCCCCCATTTTTTATTTTTGGTAAATTGTCTTTAAATCTCAACCTCTGTAAAAAAAAAAAAAAAAAAAAATTCACAGTATCTAATCCACATGTCTTTTCAAAAACGAAAATCGATATAAAACATATATATATATATATATATATATATATATATATATATATATATATATATATATATATATAAACATGTGTTACGTATGTAAAATTTTTTGATCTATATGTTATATCTCTTAAATCGAAAGTGTAAATCATGATATTATATCGAATGACAAAAATTTGGGTGAGACGGTCTCACAGATTGTATTTTGAGAGACGGATCTCTTATTTGGATCATCCATGAAAAAGTATTACTTTTTATGCTAAGACTATTACTTTTTATTATGAATATCGGTAAGGTTGACATGTGTCGCATAGTAGCGGGCCCACATGCTTATGCACTCGGTTTTTTTAAAAAAAATATATATGCAGATTTTGTATAATTTTGGAATAATATGATATTAATTCAGGTAGATCAATTTAAAATTTTAAAAAAATTTAGAGTTTAAAATTCTAGTTCTTATAGAGTCATATTTCTAACTCCGTCACTGATCTCACATATAAAAATTCGCGTGATAATTTTAGCCAAAGGGTACAAAGCAGGGCATATTCCAAGTCAAATCATATATTTATTAAGAAATTTCAATTCAATCAATGGTGTGAGTTGGTAAGGTGAAATAAATACATGAATGTTTTAAGTACCAAATATGTAAGCCTGACAGGGAGTTTTGTTTTTGTTTTTTAGAAAATTATTCTTTGAAGTTTTTACTCTCTCTCTCTCTCTAATATACAAATTTTTTGTTTTCCAGTTAATTCTAAATATTTAGTCGGATTTCTATATTAGAGAATATTTCATCATTTTCTTCTTTTTTTTTACTAAAATTACCCAGATTAACTAAAACATTCTTTGTTTATAAACTTTTATTTTCTTAATTTGTGTGAAATAACAAATGGTCTATATATTTTTGAACATAGTGATAATATATATATATATATATATATATATATATATATATATAAAGCTGTACCTGTGTTATGAGACCTGAAACGAAAATTGAAAAATGATCGCAATAAAATTCAATTTGCAAATAACAAATATACTAATAATAATAAATAAATATATCAAAATCAATATATTACATCAATAACAACTCAATAAATATTTAAAATAACTACATAACTACTACTCGTCTAGTTTTTTAGAGGCGGAAATATTTATCAAATCCGATTAATACAATTGTCAGGCCATTTCTTTCTCAATCGACAACATAGTTAGATCATTTAGTCTATATATCTTGCGACATTGTTGATCGAAGATAATTTTTATAGAAACTACAATTTTAGTCTCTATGATCGTAGAAACTACCAAATCAAATAATTCTTTGAGTCGAAATAACAAACCACAAAATGAAATGACAAAGAAATATAAAAAAAATTGAATTTCATCTTTCAACGGTCCACACATTCAAGCTCTATCCACAATTTATTTTATTTCTTTAGACTATCCACTTATTAATTACACAATAAATTTATATAAAACTCATAATTCAATTATAACTCATTAAAGAATTTAAATAATGAGATGTGTGATCTAGTTATATATTTAATTAATATGAGCTCTAAGCACATTACAGTGCTCATATCATAAGTAAATTTTATTTTCAGTGAGTATCTTTTGATAGATTAATCTACAAATATAAATATAAATGTGTATATATAAAGAAGATTTGAAATGAAAATAAAGCATAATTCATGAAGAAAATTACTTACCATCAGGCTTAATAGAAGTTGGGGCCGTAAACTTTATTTGTTGAATGTAAACAAAAATCGGGGTTGAGATTTGGAGTGAGTTAAAGAACAAATGACATATACATCTCGGGGACATACATATTCGACTTTATATATATATATATATATATATATATATATATATATATATATATATATATATATATATATATATATATATATATATATATATATTGTGCCCCTTATTGGGCCGTGTCCTGAGACAATCGATTGGTTGGCCTCATAAAAGATCCGGCTCTGTATATATATAATGAATTCTTCTTTTTAATTACATGCTATGGTAAAATTAACCTCGAAAATATTTTAATATTGTATTTTAAAATGACAACCAAACTGAATATATTTGAAATTCATTATAAATATCAATAAAAAGAATTAAATTGACAGAAAGTGAATCGAAATTCTCCAAAATTAAATTTATCCAAACAATCTTGGTAGAAGGGAATAAACATTCACATTTCCAATCGCACCAGTAGATAAAAAATTATTCATTAATTTTTGGTAGAAATATCCAGTGTACGTATAGAGATTAGTTTTTCTTAAGGACTAAAGTAGTTTCATTTTATTTGGTGAAGAGAACTAAACAAAGTTCTATTTATGATTGGGGAATTTGTTGGGTACTTGACTCTTGGTTCTAGGTGTATGCTTTGAAGTTGAACCCAAAATAAAATAAATTATTTGTCTCGTTTAATCAAATTAGTTCATTATTTTGAGTGCTATCGGGTGATTTTTCTTTCGAGAAAGAAGATAATTATTGAACCCAATAAAAGTATGCGATTAACCTAGTATATACATATATATATACACATATATGTATGTATATATGCATTTGTCCACCGCCACTTATAATTTCAGTGTTGGGGGAAGACAAGGACATGTGAGAAAAATCTAGACTTTTTATAATTGAAGTGCAGCCAACAAAAAAATGACTACAAATTATATTAACATATTTCTGTCTTCTCTATTTTATATGCATGTATTTTATATACACATGCATGGACATGTGCGCACGCACACATACATAGAGCACAACTGACCCGTCAAACCTTTTTGTCCGAAGGGCTGACACTTTGGCGTTTTCTGGGGTATCTAAAATTCAATGGATGGCGGATCACAATCCAATTTTTTCGTTAAAATTTAGCTATCACGCATTCTTTTAGGGTGAAAGAAAGTAACCAAATAATTGTAAAATAAATATAATAATCATATATTGTCAACAGAGTATAGAGTAAGAACTCGAGTAAGCTCAAATTTTTTTTATCTTGTTCAGCCCAGTTACTCAAAAATGGATGACAATCAAAACGAGAACTACTTCACCCACACCAACATATCCTTTTCACAGCAACCAGACAAGTCTCGACTCTTTTTAGTTGATCTTTGCCCGCGAGAAGTCCATCTCCGGATGCTGCAAATTATGCAAATTTTTAATCAGTAAGTTTCTTCGAGTTCAAAAGTGGGAAGTATATGAAAGGTTATGATGTGGTCGAGAATGATCATCTAGTGTCTACCTCAGACATGAATTTCTTCAATATATCTTGTTTCTGCATTTCATCGCTCGTCGGGAGGCCCCTTTGTTTCTGCCGTTGGTCAAACTGCAGAATAAATTTTTAAGACACAAAGTAAAAGTTGTAAGGTTAGTAATCGTAGGAAGAATTTTGAAGACTGAAGACTGAACAAGTATGTAGGCAGAGGCTGCACATGAAGATACATAAAAAGAGAGACCTAAGCACAAAAGCCATTTAAACAGAGAGGGTGTCGTTAGGACATTACACAACATGCAATGGCACATAAAATGTGTCAAAACCTTTTCGAATGATTAAACTGTGAGATCCAACTCGTAATTATTCAGTAAATTGGCAACCAAGTTGAACCTGGAATCTGTGAGGTGTAGTTGCTCCACTTAATCTATACCCTCTCCCTTCTTCAAATGAATGGGAGGTGGTCCTAGGTTTAGCATATCTCGCAAGGGGTCTGGCATATTTGTAGATCATAAATAGTGGGCATTAGGGGGAGACTTACAAAATATGACTGGTTAATAGACAGCATAAGATACTTAAACCAAGTAAATTAAAATGGGAACACATAAGATGGTAAATAATCTTTGGGTCAAAAAATACATCAAAGCAAGCAATGGCAGATTGTTAATTCAAAATATGTCGCCTCTATCACTCCATGGATACTAACTTGTGCACCAGTCTTACAAGTCAAACAAACACAAGAATAAACCAACCAACTAGCTCAAGTGGTAGTGTCACTGGGTTTTCAAGGAAAGGTCATCTGTTAAAGCCATAACACAAGTGGCTTACCATCATTTTCTCCACTGTTGACCGTGTTTCTGGGTCCAAATCAGACAACTTGCTGTTTTCAGGTTCAACTTTCTGGGTGTCAACCTCTGGCTCACCCTTCACCAAGTACTTCCACCATTCCATCTGGTTCTGTTTTGTTAGGAGAATGGAGATAGATTTTTGGTCCTCTGCAAGAATTTAACCTATTAATCGGCTGCTGGTTGCTAGTTATCGAACACTTGGCATAAGTGATAAACCACAAGAACATCATATATGTAAGCTATATTGCCTACCTAAACTCCAGAAGCAATCCTCAACTTTGACTGGATGAAACAGATCTCCCTGCAGATGGATAAAACAAGAATAAGTACTAAGAACGACAACCATAGCCAATCAGGATAGACATGCAACATAAAGCATGAAGACACTCTTACTTCAAGCACTGGGGGTTGACCTTTGAGCCCAACTTTAATATATTGTTTCTTTATTTCACAAGTAATAAATCTTGACTTTGTACCAGAAGGAACAGGAACAGTAATGTTAACCTCCTGAAGAGATTGACCCCAAGAATACTTCTCCATATCGAGGCCATTGCCCTTGTTAGGTGCTGCTCAGTAATAAGTATGCTGTTAGCAACCAAGACAATATCATTTCATAAAAATAAGAAAATTATTAAAAATAAAGAGTAGAGACTACATAGAGCATGTGAATTTATACAAACACAGCAAATGCAAGGAGAATTTTATCTGCTCCACATTTCACAACACAAACATTCAGATTACCTATGGGCATTTTAATTCAATATGCGACTGAGATACAAGTATTATACTTTTTGTCTCATCTTACTCAAAAAGTCCGATCCCATTTGAGGTAAAAAGGACTCTTTTCAGTCCAAATATACAAATAAACACATCATTATATACCATTTCATCCCTGATGCAATCAGAGGCAGACCTAACAGAGGCGATATCAATTATCAACCACCACTCCCTGGAAACCCTATGTCCACCCCTGGATGCAAAACCCCCTTCGCATGAAGCTATCTCTAACTGTTATCTTTGTCCGAAATATGTTAAACCTCTACAGTTCAATTCAATTCATAAAACATAAAAATAATACTATGATCATAGATCAGTTGAATAGACTCAGCTCTTAGCCTTCCTAAACAGCTAGTTAACCAATTAGCAAAATTCACCTCCATCAACTCTTATCTGTTTTTACTAAACGAGTGTTGCAGAATATCGAAAAGATCTACGTAAAAACAAGACACCAAAGACAGCACCACGGATAAAAGCTAAGATAAATACAAAATCACCATGTCACGTACAAGAAAAGGTATAATGGATTAATAAAAAATCACCAAACCACGCAAAGAAACGTTTTTAAGCAAGAAACCAAACCAAAAACTCCTTAAAAAATGAAAAAAAATGAAAAATACTAAACAGGAAGTGAATTTGCTGCATGAACAATTCAACAAAAGACATACCTCGAGAGCCTTTCCCCTCTTCCACTTTACCCTCAACCAATTTCTCCTCCTTTTCCACAGCCGGTGGAGGCAGAACCGGTGATGCCTCCTTTACTTTTTTCTCAACCTTTTCCACAGCCGGTGGAGGCGGAACCGGTGATGCCTCCTTAACTTTTTTCTCAACCTTTTCATTCCCTTCAGGTTTGACTTCTTTCCTCTTCTTCCCCTCCGCCTCCACTTTATCTCTCACCATTCTCACCACCGCATTCACATCACTCACCAGCGAATCGCTCTTAAAAAAATCACTCTCCTTTGCGACGAACTCGAAAACCTTCTCCAAAAACCCCAACGGATTCGATGGGTCCAAAGACGCGTTAAACGGCTTCGTGAGCGGCGCCGCCGATGTCGCTGGCTTGCTGTGATTGTCCTCTTCGAATTCCGAGAGTATAGCCATTGATCGATTAGAATCGAGAATTGAGTAAAAATCTAGGGTTTTACGAATCTGTGATTTAGCTTGAATGGCTTGGAAACAGAAGACATGACGTTATTTATATATAGCTTTGACTCTCAGAAGTTCAATCGAACTTCGGATGCCTTAGGAAAATTCTGGAAGATTAAATGTGGGCTTGAAGTCCACTTAACCCAGGCCCAAACTTAATTATTTAAACATTTGGGCTTTTGTTCCAAAAAGTGGCCTGGAATAATTTTTAGTTTGGAATGAGGCTCAGTTTCCATTTTAGTTTTTACTTCGTTGCATTATTCTTAATCAAACAAATTTTGCATTAAGAAGATTTAAACATCTCGTGAATTTTCTTGAAAAAAGAGTAATTCGAACATACTTTCATAAAGTAAATTATTGCAGCGGCTTTTAGGAAGAGGAATAAGGGATTTGTCCGAGGGCGGCCAAGAAAAGACTAAAAAACGCTAAGAATGGTGGATTTTTTCCCCTAATTATTGATAATGTTAGAGAAATACAAATACTGTACTCGAGTGAAGGATTTAGAACTTGCGAAAACTACGAGCAAGAAACTATTAAATTTGGGGGAAGCAGCTTTCCTACTCCAAGATAGATTATTTTGATCACTGTATTTTTTATTAGCATAAAATATGATATCTCGGTAAGAGTCTGGGTCATTCTTTTACTCGGGCGTTGGAGTAGAAACTGAGGCAAAGCCAGCCCAAAACTGGTCCCAGGAGTTTTCGGGAGGGAATTAGCCCCGATAATGTCAACGCTTATTCGAGATAACAAGCTCTACCTCGGTCGCATAGCCACCCGAAAAACCCATCCGGGTAAGGAAAGAGTATTCTGTTTTTATTATCCCGGGCTTGCACTAGCCCGGGTAGCTTATCAAATTGTTACAGGTTCACACAAGCTCGGATCCATATTCGAGCCTGGGCAACGTAAGAGGACTAAGTCAAAATGATCGTGGACTCTGTCTATCGAAAATACAGGGATTTGTTCTCATCCCACATTCGCGAATCGTACAAAAATATAACATGGGTGACATTCCCACACTATGGCCACTACCCGATCATCTCAAGATGATCCATGATCTCAGCACCCTATAAATACCTCCAGAAGAGGTAAAATCAAAGGGAGTCATTATCACTAGCAGTTCAGTTAGGCTATGAGTAAGTCCTAAGTTGGGTGGGTTTATACAAGTTGTTGTATAAATCAAAATCTTCTAGTAGATCCCTACCTAAGGTGGTAGAAAGGGTGACAGAGCAGTTGAAGTCTCCGAACATCCATAAATATATCTTGTGTATTTAACTGATTAACTGATGTTTTCAAACTGACTTGATCAGTTAGAGCATTCGTCAATTCAGTTCTTGCCATAACTGAACTGATATATGCGACAACTGATCCCATGCTTTTCAGTTATTCAGTTTACGTAAGTTAAAATATTTTCTAATTTAACAGTCTTCTTCACGAAGGATTACTTCGAGTTTCTTCCGTTTGGTTTTTAACCAAACTCGATTTAATTCATCGGTGTTAATATTCTTAGAACACGGGCGATTGCAGCTCATTGGAGAATATTGTGTTTGAAATGTCTTCAAAGGCACCAGCACACGATCTTTCAATTGGTATCAGAGCTAGTTGTTCTAAGAAGAACATTTGAAGAAAACTGTGTTACTTTAAAATAGTGTTAAAAGATATTTAAAAGTACTTCATACAATTTTGAAAAACATTTGAAAATGTTTATCTATCACTCATTGCGAAGCGTTGAGAGGATTGGCTCTGCGACTAATATTGTCGCCACTTCTCTCGACTCCTAGCTTTGGGGCTTTAATCAGCCTGCAGGGTCCTGAGCTTCATATGTCAAGATGCACGGCTAAATTGTTCGATGAACAAGATATCAGTTGCAAGCCTTCCAGGTTAGTTGTTCTTCAGACGAAACTCATCCATGATGGGATGTTGGTTGATTTAATCACCAGATGTATTCCGTTTGAGCCTAATTTGAGTATGCTCGACCAGTTAGCTAGCAAAGATATCAGATTCAAGGCAAATTATCTCGTTTCTCTAGCAAATTGAACTCGCGATCGGTGCAGCATTTCAAGCAGTCAAGGCAACCAGTTGTTGGTATATCAAGTTCTGTCACACATAAACCAATTGATATCTGATTTGGTTTAAAATATTCTATTGTAGTAGCAATTTTCCTTTCAACTGTTGTATGTACTCAAATGAAAAAATACAAGGAAATTTATTTGATTAAATAAACATCATTTTTATCCAGCTGTGTTTCGTTGTGACTAAATGGATATTTCCAGATTTCTTGTCTACGTTGCTTGAATGATTATATCCTCTGAATTAATGCTTAGATAATTACTTCTCAAATACGAGCTTTTATTCAGTTTTTTAGGGGGAGTTTTTCTTGTACTCTCGAACTGAAAAATTGTTTTTCAGTCAGTTTTTGAAATTCAGTTGTTAAGGCGGAGCTTTCTTTTCTTCAACTGAAGGTGCTCTCTTAACTCTGTTTTTCAAAGATGTTTTCTAACAATGTTTAAATAGATTAACCCTTCAACTTAATATATTGTTCTTTACTGCTCAGGTTTTGTGATCATCAAAAATAGAGAGATTGTTGGAAATTTTCAGGTTCGCAATCTTAAATTTTGATGTTAACAAAACTTGTTATTTTGTGTTACTAATGTTTTACCTTAGTGTGCAGAAGTTAGGATCAGTTACGAGCTGTTTACATCGCAAACTGAAGACCCAACTGATCGCACAAACTGAATCAGGCGAACTGATACGTCAAATGAGTAGTTCAACTGATTCTCCAGTTGATAGATGATTCAGCAGAAGAACCTCAGAAGCCCGGCCAGCCGAATGAGTGTTCAACTGATGAAGAAATTCAGCTGATTAGTTCAACTAAACGAGAGTAAAAGCAGTTCAACTGACGAGTCAACTGATTTCACCAGCCCAACTGAAGATCAGTTCAGCTGACTAGTTCGGAGCGTCAGTTAAGAATCTTTCAGTTCTAGATGAAGACAAACTCATTCAGTGGATTCCAGCTATACACAAAGGTACAAAGTAATTGTCCAGTCAAAGGATAATAATGAACGTTGCATCAGAGCATTAAAGACAAACGTTCAAGAAGGGCAATCGAAAAATCGAGACACGGAGTCCAATGAACGAATTCAAGATGCAACAGATAAATAATTTAGTCTCACTGTACGATCAGTTTCCCGTCTATATAAAGATGAGATCGGTGAAGACGAAAAAAATAAGAAAACAAAAGGACACAAAAGCAACAATGCAAACAACAGTGAAAGTGTGGTAAAAGAAATGTCACGCTTATTTACCTACCAGCTTTCAAGAAGCATTCAGCCCAAAGAGAATACTCAAGTTTTATCAGCTTAGTTTAGAAGCTCACTTCCCTCAATGTGTGAGAACATCCTTGTTCAGTTCTCACACACGAAGACACTCACCACCACCCAAATACAGTCTTGCACAAAGACGTTAAACTTGGGTATATAGTCTTTCTCATATAGACGTTAAAGAAGTATTGGCTGCAAGGTGCTATCTTCAGTTTAGACTAAGAGGTTAGTTAGGTAGTAGGTAAGTTCTAAGCTGGGTGGATTTCTACAAGTAGTTGTATAAATTAAAGTCTTCTAGAGGATCCAACCCGAGGTGGTAGAAGGGATGACGTAGGAGCAGTTGAAGTCACCGAACATCCAAAAACATATATTGTATATTTAACTGATGAACTATTGTTTTCAAACTGAGTTGATCAGTTAGAGCATCCGTCAGTTCAGTTCTTGCCATAACTGAACTGATATATGCGACAACTGATCCCCTGCTTTTCAGTTATTCAGTTTACATAAGTTAAAATGTTTTCTAAATTAACAGTCTTCTTCAAGAAGGATTACTTCGGGTTTCTTCCGCTTGGTTTTTAACCAAATTCAATTTAATTCATCGGTGTTAACATTCTTAGAACATGATATATTGCAGCTCATTAGAGAGTAGTGTTGGAACTTTTCAAGTTCGCAATCTTGATTTTGATGTTAACAAAACTTGTTATTGTGTTTCTAACATATTTACTCAAGTGTGAAGTTGCAAACACAAGAAGCAAGCTGAAACTGAATTTTGCACAAACTGAATATCTAGCGAGCTTCGGTGTTTTGAAGATATCTCTCAACTGGATGATCCAAATGACAATCCGCCAATTAGACTGATTAGAAAACTCAATTTGGAACAAATCGTATTTCACATCAGTTGGGCAAAATAGGATGTTATCATGGTCTAACTGATCGCTGAAGTGACGAACTGATTGCACGAAAACAGCAATCAGTTGTGTTTGAGCAGCTGCGGCATTTTGGTCATATCTCTCAGCTCGTTTATCGAAACAAAGCGATTAAGTATGCGTTGGAAAGATAAGACAAAGATCTACAAATCATTCTTATAAGTCAAAGTCTGAATCGAAGCTTACGATGCTGATAAATGACGATGAAGCTACTGGTTCTGCACAAACTGAAATCAGCTAGGCTGATTCAGCACACCAGCTGAAACTGAACCAACTGAACCAACTGCTGACCAGCTGACCAACCAACTGAACTGAACCAGCTGCTGACCAACTGAAACTGAACCAGACCAGCTGAAGACCAGTTGAACCAGACCAACTGAACCAGTTGAACTGATTGACCAGTTGAGTTGACCAGAGTTGACCAGTCGGGAAATTTTCCAGCAAGACGAATTTGACCGTTGCACTTCCCGAAATAGTACAGAAACTTTCCCAACGGTCATATTCTTGTGTCTAACGTATATATCAGTGTTGGGGCTTATAAATACAACATCTTGAAGATCAAACAACAGCTTTTGAAGTGGATTCAAAGCATGGGCACTTAGCATGAATATATCAGCTAGTTGAGAGCACAAGCCCTTGTGTGAGGAAACATTTGAGATGTACACTGTAACTGATAAATTCCTCACACACAATCACTCACACATATACAGAGAGTTTGAGCTGAAAAGTTTAGTTGAGTGAGTCTTTACACAAAGACGTAAAACATTGTGTTTGTAGTCTTTGCATATGAGACATTAAACAATATGCTGATTGTGAGGTGCTGCCTACAATCTTGAGTGCTAGGAGTTCAGTTTTAGGCAGTGGGTAAGTCCTAGCTGAATGGGTTTGTACAATGAGTTATATAAATCAAAGTCTTCTAGTGGATCCTTCCTAAGGGGAAGAATGGGTGACGTAGGAGTGTTGAAATCTCCGAACATCCATAAACAAATTCGTGCCTATTTGTTTATTGCATTTACTTATCATTTCCATTAGTTTTAAAGATGCATTGTTGAAGCATTTTATGTGTTCTTCAAATACCAAAATATTGCATACCAAGTGTTTGATAAAATGCTTCAACTGAAATATTTTTACTCATTCAACTTGCATATATTTTAAATGCTTTACAAAATATTTAATCGGTTTCTACGAAGGATTATTTCGAGTATCTTCCGCTTGGTTTTTAACCAAACTCGATTTAATTCATTGGTGTTCAATATTTCAAGAACCGAGCTATTATAGCTCAACGATTACCCCCCCTAATCGATCCTATCAATTGGTATTAGAGCGGGTTGTTCTTGAAAGAACATTAGAACTGATTTTGATGTTTAAAATTCAAAATTTCAGATTTTTTACACATATATATGCAAAACTGAATTTTCGCGCAGCTTGCAGCGACCGTGGGAAAAATGGCATATCTCCTTGCTCGATTGTCCAAATGACGAACCGCTTTTTGCGTTGCAAACTAGACTCATAGAGGTTTACAGCGGTATAAAATTTACAGCCTAATTATGCACGAGAAAATACAGTTTATTCGTGGAAGACAGAGCATATGTACTGCAGCAGAAAATGAGCCATGGAGAAAATTGGTTAGTTACCCCTCTTCTTTTAAATTTTTCAAAATTTCAAAAATATAGGGGGAGAACTCATTATAATTTTAATGAGTAGATTATTTATTGAGGGGGAGAAAATTTGTTTAATTTTTTTTGAAAATATGACTTTTTGATTCACACAAAAATGGGGAGAAATATGTTAGTTGAGTTGATTGTTTATCCAAGTTTTGTGATCATCAAAAAGGGGGAGATTGTTGGAACTTTTCAAGTTCGCAATCTTGATTTTGATGTTAACAAAACTTGTTATTGTGTTTCTAACAAATTTACTCAAGTGTGAAGTTGCAAACACAAGAAGCAAGCTGAAACTGAATTTTGCACAAACTGAATATCTGGCGAGCTTCGGTGTTTTGAAGATATCTCTCAACTGGATGATCCAAATGACAATCCGCCAATTAGCCTGATTAGAAAACTCAATTTGGAACAAATCGTATTTCACATCAGTTGGGCAAAATAGGATGTTATCATGGTCTAACTGATCGCTGAAGTGACGAACTGATTGCACGAAAACAGCAATCAGTTGTGTTTGAGCAGCTGCGGTATTTTGGTCATATCTCTCAGCTCGGTTATCGAAACAAAGCGATTAAGTATGCGTTGGAAAGATAAGACAAAGATCTACAAATCATTCTTATAAGTCAAAGTCTGAATCGAAGCTTACGATGCTGATAAATGACGATGAAGCTACTGGTTCTGCACAAACTGAAATCAGCTAGGCTGATTTCAGCACACCAGCTGAAACTGAACCAACTGAACCAACTGCTGACCAGCTGACCAACCAACTGAACTGAACCAGCTGCTGACCAACTGAAACTGAACCAGACCAGCTGAAGACCAGTTGAACCAGACCAACTGAACCAGTTGAACTGATTGACCAGTTGAGTTGACCAGAGTTGACCAGTCGGGAAATTTTCCAGCAAGACGAATTTGACCGTTGCACTTCCCGAAATAGTACAGAAACTTTCCCAACGGTCATATTCTTGTGTCTAACGTATATCAGTGTTGGGGCTTATAAATACAACATCTTGAAGATCAAACAACAGCTTTTGAAGTGGATTCAAAGCATGGGCACTTAGCATGAATATATCAGCTAGTTGAGAGCACAAGCCCTTGTGTGGGGAAACATTTGAGATGTACACTGTAACTGATAAATTCCTCACACACAATCACTCACACATATACAGAGAGTTTGAGCTGAAAAATTTAGTTGAGTGAGTCTTTACACAAAGACGTAAAACATTGTGTTTGTAGTCTTTGCATATGAGACATTAAACAATATGCTGATTGTGAGGTGCTGCCTACAATCTTGAGTGCTAGGAGTTCAGTTTTAGGCAGTGGGTAAGTCCTAGCTGAATGGGTTTGTACAATGAGTTGTATAAATCAAAGTCTTCTAGTGGATCCTTCCTAAGGGGAAGAAGGGGTGACGTAGGAGTGTTGAAATCTCCGAACATCCATAAACAAATTCGTGCCTATTTGTTTATTGCATTTACTTATCATTTCCATTAGTTTTAAAGATGCATTGTTGAAGCATTTTATGTGTTCTTCAAATACCAAAATATTGCATACCAAGTGTTTGATAAAATGCTTCAACTGAAATATTTTTACTCATTCAACTTGCATATATTTTAAATGCTTTACAAAATATTTAATCGGTTTCTACGAAGGATTATTTCGAGTATCTTCCGCTTGGTTTTTAACCAAACTCGATTTAATTCATCGGTGTTCAATATTTCAAGAACCGAGCTATTATAGCTCAACGATTACCCCCCTAATCGATCCTATCAAGTAGTGTGTTTGAAATGCCTTCAAAGACACCAGCACACGATCCTTCAAGTTCAATGCTTAATTACGAATTTGTTTTTTAACAATAAAAAATAATTAAATGAAATGAGCATGTCATCCAAATGCATCTTGAATAGAAATACGAGCACTTGGTGAACTTACGTTACATAATCAAATATTCACTATTTTAATATACATTCTGAGTATCTCATTTACCAAATTAATTATTTTAAAACTGAAATTAGATATTTCACAATTAAAACTAAGTACTTGAAAAAGTTCAATGCTTAGTTACGAATTTGATTTTTGTTTTTTTTTTAAAAATAATTAAATGAAATGAACATCTCATCCAAATGCATCTTGGATGGAAATACGAGTACTTGGTGAACTTATATTGCATATTCGAATATCCAGTATTTTAATATACATTCTGAGTATCTCATTTACCAAATCAATTATTTTAAAACTGAAATTAGGTATTTCACAACTAAAACTAAGTATTTGAAAAAGTTCAATGCTTAGTTGCAAATTTGTTTTTTTTTTAAATAAAAAAATAATTAAATGAAATTAACATGTCATCCAAATACATCTTGGATGGAAATGCGAACTTTTGGTGAACTTACGTTGCATATTCGAATATCCAGTATTTTAATACCGGTTTTGAGTATCTTATTTACCAAATCAAGTATTTTAAAATTGAATCAGGTATTTCCAAAGTAAAACTAAGGACTTGAAAAAGTTCAATGCTTAGTTACGAATTAGTTTTTTTTAACAATAAAAAATAATTAAATGAAATGAACATGTTATCCAAATGCATCTTGGATGGAAATGCGAGCACTTGATGAACTTACGTTGCATATTCGAATATCCAATATTTTAATATACATTTTTGAGTATCTCATTTACCAAATCAATTATTTTAAAACTGAAATTAGGTATTTCGCAATTAAAACTAAGTGCTTGAAAAAGTTAAATGCTTAGTTGCGAATTTGTTTTTTTTAAATAAAAAAATAATTAAATGAAGTGAACATGTCATCCAAATACAACTTGGATGAAAATGCGAGTACTTGGTGAACTTACGTTTCATATTCGAATATCCAGTATTTTAATATACATTCTGAGTATCTCATTTACCAAATCAATTATTTTAAAACTGAAATTAGGTATTTCACAACTAAAACTAAGTATTTGAAAAAGTTCAATGCTTAGTTGCAAATTTGTTTTTTTTTTAAATAAAAAAATAATTAAATGAAATTAACATGTCATCCAAATACATCTTGGATGGAAATGCGAACTTTTGGTGAACTTACGTTGCATATTCGAATATCCAGTATTTTAATACCGGTTTTGAGTATCTTATTTACCAAATCAAGTATTTTAAAATTGAATTAGGTATTTCACAATTAAAACTAAGGACTTGAAAAAGTTCAATGCTTAATTACGAATTAGTTTTTTTTAACAATAAAAAATAATTAAATGAAATGAACATGTTATCCAAATGCATCTTGGATGGAAATGCGAGCACTTGATGAACTTATGTTGCATATTCGAATATCCAATATTTTAATATACATTTTTGAGTATCTCATTTACCAAATCAATTATTTTAAAACTGAAATTAGGTAATTCGCAATTAAAACTAAGTGCTTGAAAAAGTTAAATGCTTAGTTGCGAATTTGTTTTTTTAAATAAAAAAATAATTAAATGAAGTGAACATGTCATCCAAATACAACTTGGATGAAAATGCGAGTACTTGGTGAACTTACGTTGCATATTCGAATATCCAGTATTTTAATATACATTATGAGTATCTCATTTACCAAATCAAGTATTTTAAAAATGAAATTAATTATTTCGTAAGTAAAACTAAGTAATTGAAAAAGTTCCATGCTTAGTTGCAAATTTATTTTTTTTAACAATAAAAAAATAATTAAATGAAATGAACATGTCATCCAAATGGATCTTGGATGGAAATGCGAGCACTTAGTGAACTGGCATTGCATATTCGAATATTCAGTGTTTTAATACCTTTCTGAATATCTCATTTACCAAATTAAGTATTTTAAAATTGAAATTAAGTATTTCGCAAATAAAACTAAGTATTTCAAAAAGTTCAATTGTTTAGTTGAGAATTTGTTTTTTTTTAAATAAAAAATATTTAAATTAAATGTACATGTCATCCAAATGCATCGAGAATTAGGAGTAGAAAGAGAAGATAACTAATAAAAATAAAGATTTATACAATTTTTTATTAATTAAAAAGGGCAAAAAAAAAAAGCAAAAATGCATGAGAAATAGAGTAAAAAGTAAGTTGAACTTTTGTCGGACAAAACACAAAAAAAAAATATGAATACTAAATCTTAAATAAATCATATATAGATATATTTTTCTCTAAATTACCCATAAGATTATTGTAACGGGAAATTTGGGTTCAGTCCCCAGCCGCCATTTTTTTTTGTGTTCAGTCCCTAGGTACTTTTTAGTACCACATTTCCACATGAAGTGTACCACATTTCCACATAAAGTGTACCACATTTTGTATGAGCATAGTACCACAATTTTATGGGTAGGGAGTGAAGCAAAGAAATTTTTTGATTGGGATTTTTCAAAAACTTCCCCATGTTGTACGTATTTTGGCTGGGGAAAGGACAGATAGAAACAACATGCCAATGTCAGCAAATATAATCTTGTTGACTTTGAGATGATTTGTATGTGAAAAAAATTTAATAATGAAAATAACCTTTTCCAATGAGTAGCCATTCTGTCGACAGATCGATAGCTTATGTATCTTAGAATTTTTTTTATCATTTTCAAAATATTGATGTATAAAAGTATGTATGGATCTGAATCAATTGGTGAATATTTAATTATTTTCTATAGAATAATTAATTAAATGAAATATATGTCTTCTTGTTTTTAATGAAAATGTCTTAGTCGTTCATTTCTTATATTCTTAAGCAACGCTTTGGTAATTTCTGATTTCCATCATTGATGCAATAATTATTTTCGAGTCTATTTCTTTATTTACTTTACACTTTTATTCCAAAAGAAAATTATCCTCGATAAACTCATTGTGTGTTAATGTGTTATGTTTAAAAATATTCATCTCCTGATCAGTATTTTAATATATAAAAAAGATCAGTTCTTTTAAAAAATACAGTGAGTATTTTTTTTATTAAAAAAAATTGTCCTTTATCAAATATGAGACAAATTAAACGTAACGGGTAAATTTTGAGTATAATATTGCCACCATCCATACAGCGAAACAAAATAATCATCTCTCCATCTCGGAAGAGGTCGTGATTCAAGTTCTGAGTCTCGCCGCCGTTGCTGATTTGGTATTCGGCTAATAGATTTCTCCACATGCATGCTTGAGGCGGCAACGGGTGCGGAGGTTCTTGAGGTTGTGGATTCCATCTTTGTGACCATGATTCAAGCTCATACGAGAACAAAATCTCATGCACTAAGTTGTAAAAACAAAAAGCAAATTCTTTGTAATACTTTTGACGGTGCCAAAATATTTTATAATTATATATATTTTTAAAGGAATTATAAAATATTTAGACAAAAAAAAAATTTCTTGAAAATTAGAGGATATAAAAGTAACCATCAACATACGTGTTGAACTTTGTACTTTGATCTTTTTGGTTTTTTCATTATGAATGAAAATTGGATACTTGTTTTTTAAGTGGATGATAAGTGTGAAATGTAGAATGTCTCACTTAAAAAAATAATCTTAGTATCGATGGATTTATATTGAGTTGTACTGAGAAATTCTTAACTTGTGTGCAAGCATAAGAGCGTGACATGTGTACGTCGAATATCGGACTAATCAAGTCAAAATTGACCACTAAGGTTCACCTGGCTTTTGCTATTTTTGTGAATTTTTATTTTCTAAAATTCACTTCAGATCTTTCTGGATGTGACTTTCCACCTGGCTAATTGTTGTTGCTCCATATGGTTGACTATTGATGCTTCAGCTGAGCGAAAGTCTGTGACTGTCTATATGAAACCCAAGTGTCTATATATAAAGGCATCATCGAGTACTTCAATCAAATCTCACATTCACATGCTAATTTCAACTCACTTCTTCTCCATGCCTCATGCTGCCCTGCAACTATACTTCAGCTCGTGATAAAGTTAAGGTATTTTTTTAGTTCGCCGACGTAGTACATTCGTGCTAGATATATTACTGTTGGTTGTCTTCTTGTATCTTGCAAAACAGTCGTCCAACTTGATCCTCGAAATATATACCGGATGTGACGAATATGTTTTAAGGACATTGTACTTCGTACATATCTTATTTACTTTACTAGTTTCAGTTTTACCTACTGTATTATCTCACCGACATTGTTCATTGATTTATGTTTGTCTTTATATATCTTTTAAAAGTTTACAACAATTTATTTCGTTTTCAAGAACTACAATATTGCATTACAATACCATCAATCGATATATCATTTACTATAAGGTGATCATACAACAATTCGATATACTCATTATTGTTTAATTAAAAGTAAGATCATATATGTCAATAATATATATATATATATATAATTTATCTGATATTAAAGTTTCAATAATGTAAGCTGGTATCAAAGTCTAAGAAAATCAATGGCCTTGTCGTACCAAAAATCTGGTGAAGCTGGTATTTTTAAAGTGGCCACATCATTTCTAAAACCCTACTTGCTTATTGACTTTTAATTACATTGTCAGCATAAATTCCTTAAATAATGAATATTATAATTAATTAAGACACAAACATTTGCAAATGATTTATGAAAACCAGCATGTTCTTTTCTAGGAGCAATTAAAGTATGTGCTCCCCACCTTATTAGAAAAATGCAGGTGCTCATTTAATATTATGTTGGATCAACCATACAATATTCTTAGTTAATTGTCCCTTCAAATATTTTTATTTTATGATCATTAATTGGTCAAGTCGAAAATAAAGACGAAAAAATAAAACAATAGGGGAATAAATTTTTATTTTATTTTTATTTTTATTTTTATTTTTTATTTTTATTTTTCATCACAGAATAAGAAAAAAAGGGTGCAATTATAAAAATAATTTTCGTATATTTTAAATATTTATTTTCCAAAATAATTTCCAGTAGTGTTAAAGTCCATTGATTTGGTCATGGATTTGATTGAAGACAATTAATACCTTATCAATTTGATCAGATTATAGGGGTCCTGTCCTAAGTAACACTTTTGACAGCTTGCTTCTATAGAAACACTCCACTTGCGAATTTTTTTTTTTTAAAAATTGCATTTTCAAAAGTTTTTTGATTTTTTTCAACTCCAAAAAAATTTGCATTTTGAAAAGTTTTTTGATTTTTTTTTTTCACTTCATTTGATTATTAATTTTGTGAAAATTTAATACCTGAGAATAATAAATCTATATAGTAGTTTCTTGAAAATTTGAAGTTGATTGAATGAGAATCAAATATCTTCACTAAAGCGCAACTATGTATCTTTATTAAATTTAAAATATTTAAGTTGTATTGTTTCTATCTTGTATAATTTTTGATAGAGTAGGTCTCATGTGAGACCGTCTCACGGATCACAATCTGTAAGACGGGTCAACCTTACCCATATTCACAATAAAAAGTAATACTCTTAGCATAAAAAGTAATACTTTTTCATGGATTATCCAAATAAAGATCCGTCTCACAAAATACGACCCGTGAGACCGTCTCACACAAGTTTTTGTCTTTTTGATATAACAAAAAATCGATCTTACAAGTATTGGGCAAAATGAAAAGCAGGAATAAATACACGTTAAAATTTTAATCATCGGATCGTCAATACATGAACTTAAACCTTCCTTAAATTGTGAATGACTCGTATTATGGATGGTGTTAGAAACATGGAAAGAATAAAAAGTACACGTAGTTTAGCCATTTTAAGGAAGAAAAATTGATGGGATTCAATTATAAATGGAGAGAGATGCTAAAAATAGAAACCCCGCATTGAACCATTTCAATTTGTTGAAAGAAATATAATTAAGTAGATTAGAATATGTTGAAACTTCGGGTCTTTTCAATATAGATGGATGCTTTCGTCCGGGAAAGTGATTTATTAAGTAAGTTTTATTTAAAGTTGAGTTTTGATCGATAAATTTAATTTTTAAAGTGATATTTGATTTGAAGATGGATTCAAATAATGGATTTTTGAAATATATATGTGCATTTGAAATACACTATAATTATAATTAAAATTTGTAATAGTTTGATATGAAGTGAGATCCACTTCAATTTTGTATATTCAAACAAATAGAAATTTTGAAATACACGATAATGGCAAATATATGTATTAAAACATGTTCGGTGCAATAATTGTCTTTACTTGATAGAGCGATCGAACCATGGTGCTTGAGCTGCTGTGCGGTTTAAAAGATTTGAGTTGCACCATCACTACTAGCTATAGTTTTTGGTAAAGCACTCGGTCCTACAAATTGGTATCAGAGCCAAGGTAATGAGTTCGATTCGTATTGATTGCAAGGAGTGCAATTATTGGGAGGAGGATTGTTGGGTGTAATCATTGTCCTTGTTTGGTAGAGCGATCGAACCATGGTGTTTGAGCTGCTGTGCGATTTAAAAGATTTGAGTTGTACCATTACTACTAACTATAGCTTTTGGTAAAGCGGCAAACGCTAGGCCCTACAAAACACAATCGAAGTGTTCATGTTGAAAAATGTGAATCCGTTTTGGATGTATTTGAGTAAATATTTATTGTAATAGTATTTTTTATTTTTAAGAAAAAATTAAAGTGGAAGTAACTATGTATTTTAGTTATTTTCATCAGGAATACTGATATGATATTACTATTGTCAACATCACATTAGGAAAAAAAATTAAATTGAAAAAAAATTGAAATTAATATTTAATAAAATAAATGATCAAAATCGCATAGATCGAAAAAATACTATATTGTCATATATTAAAATCTTTGAGGATAGTTGGGTATCAAGTTTGACATCGAAAATAGATATTCCAAATAGGACATGGCAAAGAGAGGCCACAGTGGACTCCTTGATTGAGAATGGAGTTTGGGATACCACATTAATCAGGAACAACTTTTATTGCAGAAGAAATAATAAAGATCTCCCTTCCGGCTCAAGACTCGAGTGATACAAGATTTTGGCGGTTTGATCCCAAAGGTAACTACTCAGTGCGAGATAGTTCTCGATTACAAAGAAGACTTTTCTTACCATCGGACAACCAGTCTGAGCATTCAATGCAAAAATGACGGTCTTTTATTTGGAGGCTCTCTCTACCGCCGAAGGTACGTATTTTTTGCTGGCGAGTATCACATGAAATCATGCAAACCAGAATCTATTTTACCGTCATGTGCCGGTTAGTGGGAATTGCTCATTTTGTCATTTAAAGTCTGATTCTACATGTCATTCATTATTTTTCTGTGAGTTTGCCAAATGGCTCTGGAAGGATACATAATACTACCAAGTGATGAAAGTAGCAAAAGAGGCTTGTACGATGGACTTCTGTTGGTGGATGAGTGAGCAACTATCACGGGATGAATTCGAAAAATTTGCTATGCAAACTTGGGTCGTTTGGAAAGAAAAGCTAGATATCCTTCATGGTAATGATAGGCTCTTGAACGAATTGAATACTACCTGGAGTCGAGCCTTTCTCTCTGAGTTCCAAGATGTTAGACTTGCTGATAGAACGACTACTAAGAAGCAATCTTCGGTTAAGATCTGTAGGGGTGAGCAAAAATTCGGTTAAACCGATTTAACCGACCGAACCGAATTAATTCGGAAATTCGGTTCGGTTAATTCGGTTTCGAAATTTTCAAATATCGGTTAATTCGGTTAATTCGGTTCGGTTTCGGTTTTTGTAAAAAAATATCGGTTTAACCGAATTAACCGAATTATTAAATAAATAATTTTAATTTTATTTTATTATGTTTTAAATATAATTTATAATATTTTTATATTTAATATTGTATATTATAATTAATTTTTTATGAATAAAGTGTTTTTTTATGATTAAAATAGAATATTAATTATTAATTTTATATATAATTTTTAAAATTTTAATTTTTTTAGAATATTAATTATTAATTATATATATAATTTTTAAAATTTTAATTTTTTTTAAAAAAAATCGGTTAATTCGGTTACCGACCGAAATAACCGATTTTAATTCGGTTCGGTTAATTCGGTTTTTGTGAAAATTCGGTTCGGTTCGGTTAGTCAAAAAATTTTCGGTTAAATCGGTTTTCGGTTAATTCGGTTCGGTTTGTAACCGAATTAACCGAATACTCACCCCTAAAGATCTGGAAGAAACCAGAACTGACTGATCTAAAGATGAATGTTGATGCATGTGTCAATGAGAACCTGAATCGATACAGTGTGAGTGGAGTACTCCGAGAAAATCAAGGCCGACTACTTTTGACCTTTGGTAAACAAATACCAAAACATATTTTAGTGCTTATGGGAGAACTAGAGGCCATCAAGGAAGGTATCACGATACTATATGACAAACGGTTCTATGCTGTTCAAGTAATGACAGATTTCTTATTAGCAGTACAAGCAGTCAATAACTTTAAGGAAGACATTGGTTATGTGGGTCTATCGTCTACGTGTTTCAGAAAGCATAGACCTTATAAAAGAACATGTAGTTAGTTGCAGATTTTATTATAAGAATAGATTGGCTAATAATGTAGCTAATAATAGTGCTCAATTTTCTTCTTACTACCAATCATATTTTGTATGGATGAATGACGAGTTTCTTTCGTGATTAGTAAATCTTATAATAATTTATCTATCTCGATAAAATTTCAAGTTTTGCTGTAAAAAAAAAGTAACCAATTAAGACAATGAATAATGCTAAAAGTACAACCAATATATCGTTACAATTATTATATCACGAGATTTTATTGTTATATCGTGAGATTTTGTATTCAATATATAGTGACATTTTGACAAATTGAATTTATTATGTTGTACAAATTGATATATAAATATAGATGTACAGAATCACTCACACTTATGACAATAGTTGTGGGGACCCGGACGTTAATCACGTTCTAAATCATAATTATGACTACTTCAAACAATTATATAAACAGGGTCTAATTTTTTTTTTTTTAGATGCAAAGCGGAAACGTAATGTAATTAAATTCAAATTACATATTAAACATAACATACAATTATTGAATGATCTACAATAATCCAACTAGGTTCAACTACAAATCATTGCTGAATCCTAAGTTGCTTCAAAGCCCGGATCTCCACGCTATCTAGTCCAGCCTCGTTCTCTTCTTGACCCTGATCCTAGCCCACCTGTTGCCATGCACACATACAAACAAGACAACAGCGGGATAACTCCGGTGAGATATAAATATCCCAGTATAAATCATGTATACATGCCATTATATAAACAATATAAAAGTATACGACAGCAAATCATATCCTATATCCAATCATGATATGAATCAATAATAAGAATAAGTCATATTCTAAACATGTATCCTGAACCGGAACATGATTCAATATCAAGAATAAATCATATTCTAAGTATGTACCAATATCAGGAACATAATTCAACATCCATCAATATCAATCGATATAACTGTCACTCAAACTCGTGACTCTACGTTTTAGACTAGATTCAATCCTAGCCTAGGGATCCCGGTTTCCAGACATTGGCATTCCATATCGACCAACAGTAATAGAAAAGACTCGAGTTCTATCCACGTCGATATAGTATCGATCACCAGTAATAGAGAAGCTTTGTTTCTATCCACATCAGTATAGTATCGACCACCAGTAATAGAAGAACTCCGATTCTATCCACATCGATATAACATCGATCAACAGTAATAGAAGAAGTTATAATTCTATCCACATCGATACAATACGGATCACCAGTAATAGAAGGAGCTATAATTCTATCCACATCGATAGCCAATTATCCAGTGACAGACTATGGCATTTCCGCTAATACAATATCTCATGACATCGTGCAATGTGCCCGTGGTGATCCCACCACTATCAGGCACTTCTGTCACAAGATTACTCGTCTAACATCTGTCATCTATAATTCAAGAGAACAAGTATATCAATCAACTCAATGCAAATATCAATGCAATAAAATAAAGTATGTGATTTAGGGAAACTCGAGTCAAACCTCACTCGAGTTGTGCAATCCCAACTCAACATTAATTTATACCTTTATCTTCTCGCTCAGAAGAAGAAGAAGAAGTCCCGACTCTATCTCGGTCCATTCCCAATCTGGTAATAACAATACCGAACAGATATAATATCAATATTCAACTCAATTCAATACCTGTTCTGATCAATATTCAGATCACAATAAAATCTGATCAATGTCAATTGAGATACGATCTAATCCATATCGACGATATAATCAAAATCACTATCAAATCTGTTCAATATCAATCAACTGATGTTTCGACGGCATAACAATACAGTCTTGATAACCCCGTCAGTCCAAACATCACAGATATAATACCAGGACTCATAAGCAATGTCGATACCAGTCATAATCTCAATAACAACACATATCTGATGTGAATTCTCAGGCAAATCGACTCCAAAATTCATAACAATTACATAAACAGTCCGTTCTTTAATCTGACTTCGATTCTATGATGTCTAACTTGACAAGAACATCATATATGAATCCTATTCAATTCTGACAATATCATAATTTCAGAACACGTCTAAACGTAATAAAACTTACGTCCAGTTGGCGCTCGGGCGGTCAAAAACCACCGCGCGGGCGCCACACTCTCTGCCCAACTTCCTCGAATTTCACATGTAGTCTTATTTTCGTGTCCCAATTAATCCTTTCATAATCATATTAAATTATATATCAATAATTATAGATTACTAGGATTAAATTTCCGGGCATTACAATAGTTTTACGCTGGTTGCTAATATAGAGAAGATATTATTTTCTCCCTGTTACCAATGGTGCATTTAATGGATTTTATTACACACAACATACTGCATGTCAATTAATTAAAAAATAATATATTATAGAAAAACAATGGACGTTAAATGTTTTCAGACTCTGCATGAATTCGCGTGAATTTAAATTTAAATTTAATTTTTTAAAAGGTTGAAATATTAAATAACCAAAAAAATATAATTTACGAAGTCAAAGATTCAGTAATGCCGTTGGGAAAATGTAAATCGTCATGGTATTTTAATATATTTTTATTTATATATAAAATATATAGTGTTATACATACATACACATACATATATAATGTAATGATAAAATATATATTTTTTGATAATTATATATATAGTTTTTACAGTTTCAATAAATCGGATCAACGTATCTATGTGTATCTATATTATGTGAGTAAAATAATAAAAAAAATGAGGTCTGCCCCATAAGAATTTTAAATATTTCGAATTTGATCGGAGTCGAAATATTTTGTTTCATAAATTATGAGCCAAGACTATGATAATTTTTTCTATTAATATTATAAATTTTTAAATAATACAAAGATATATTAAAATTAAATGAGATAAATACTTCGACATTCATCTCTCATTCTCACGAATCCATGTTTTCTTCAAGAAAATTTCTTATCTAACACAAGCAATGTTATAACAGCTCAAATACTACGTTTTGATAGTTATCTCAACGTGAACAATTACATCTTCACAACAGTCCGCGATCATTTCAATCCATGAGAAATCAAATATATGGACTTGACGTTGATACTATTTACAAGATCAAGTGTATGTTGTTTTATAAAAAATTATAGTTTGTAAAAATGATATAACTCGAATATTTTACAATCCAAACAACATCACATTATAATTTTTCTTCTAACCAGACCAATTATTAATTCCCAAAAAACTATAATTCCACAATTAAATTTGAACAATAAATAAATTATCTCAAATTGTTTTTCAGTTAATATGATTTGTATTTTGTGTACTTCAGATTAAATGATTTGATTTCTAGATCCGCGCTAAGTCTGTCCACACTCAAAAATTTTAATTTAGTCTGAACTCAAAAATAAAACATATAATAATTGACTCAATTAATCACTCGCATCTATGATTCCACCACACTTTTAATAATTTTAATTTAATTAAATAAATTAAATTAAAAATTATAACTATCTATATTATTTATTAAAATTAAATTAAACTCTCTTTACTAATTAACTATGATATGGTGGTCAATTTTTTTATAATTCTTAAAACATCATTTAACCATTCAATTATAAATTTCACGTTTTTCTTTACATTTTATCTCTCATACCAGTTAAATTTCTATAAAATTAATAAATTTAATTTAAAAAAAATTATTTACTTCATTCTTTAATTTTTCTAGGGTACACATGCCATGATCCACCAGAATTATTTATGTTAAATTAATATCATAAAATTAATTACGCGTGTAAATTGAAAATTAACTATCTAATATTTTTCAAATGGTCTTTAATTTAGCATATTAAATTAAATATATTACAATTAAAAGATCTTTTAGTTTCTGGTAGAATAATATATAAGAAGCAATTAATTCATTAATGTAAAAAAAGACAATTCTTGACTGGAAGCTCTTAAATTTTGATATGTATATAAAAAAAATAAACACTCCACAAACAATCTTTGAAGGTAATGTTGTAAAATTAATAATTGTAAATATAAAATTAAATATCAACAAATTTTAGCATCATAATCGAATTCATTAAGAGAAACACTTAATTATTTTTGCATTTTCTTGTTAAAAAAACTAATTTCAATAAAAAGAATATGTAAATAATATCGATGAATTTGTGAAACCTGTCCGCCAATAAGAATATAAGCCCGTGCATGATATTGAAAACTCTTAAAGTCGTCTCAAATTTAAGATTTTAGTGCAAGTTAAATTATAAGGTTATAGGCAAAAACTTGTGTTAGACGGTCTCACGGGTCGTATTCGTGAGACAGATCTCTTATTTGGGTTACCCATGAAAAAATATTACTTTTCATGCTAAGAGTATTACTTTTTATTGTGAATATGGGTAGGGTTGACCAGTTTCACGGATTATGATCCGTGAGACGGTCTCACATGAGACTCACTCTAAGTTATATACAATACACATTAATTGTTGAATAACTAATCATCTCTGATATAAATCATGATAATATTTTTTTAAAAAAAGATTAGGTCTCTTGTGCGATGGTTACGATCTTTATCTGTGAGATGTGTCAATTCTACCGATATTATCAATAAAAGTAATACTCTTAACATAAAAAAGTTAATAAGTTTTCATGGATGATCCAAATAAGAGATCTCTCTCACAAAATACGATCCATGAGACCGTCTCACACAAGTTTTTTCCATAAAAAAATTATTGAGCAAAGTTATTCTCTCAAATTTCTCGATATTTTGTTAGTGATTGGTATGCATCCATGACTTTCTATCGATTTGATATTAAAATATTCGTGCTATCACCATAGAATGGAATGACCTGATGGATGACATTATAGAAACAGTTTCTATGGGGGTCAACATGTATATATATTTGATCGAAGTAGGAAATGCTGCTAAGTCGTGGGAACATAGACATAGTAGATGACAGCTAATTCCCATATCGACCACACAACAAGCCAGAACCTCCGACCTCTCCATTCCCACACACAATTTAAGAAAAAAATATTTGAAATCGGTTTTTAGAAATTTATTATTGTAAAATTGTATTTGGTCACGTAACAGAAGCTAATGAATTTGGAATGGACCTTTTTTATAAATAAAAAATTTTAAAAATAAAATTTTGTAAGACAATTTCACAAATCACGAGTCAATTTTGCGATACAAATCTCCAATCGTTCATTAAAAAGTATTACTTTTTTAATAAAAATATTATTATTTTTCTTTCAGTATGAATTCATATGAGTCATCTCACAGAAAAAATATGTGAGACGATTTTACAAGAGACTTGCTCTTTTATATAAATTTTTTTATATCGTATGCATGATTTTTTTTTTTCTTATTGATGTCAACCGGGCAAATCGAGTAATAGCCGGGTGGGCGATTTGCCAAGTCAAGTGTTTGGATATATGTGCGGATGTTCTTGCAAGTTACTGATGGTCCGGGGTGGTTGAGTTCCCTGTCACCTGGAGGACAGTGCCCGGGATGATTTGAGTAATAACCCTGAAAACACAGAACGTTAGGGAAGCGCCGGAAGTTGTTCCGGCGTATCCACTCCGACGCTCAAGTCAGTAATGTACGCAAAGGAAAACTTAGAGGGAGTAAGAATATTTGTGAGTGCTTGTGAGTATTCCAAAAAGAGTTACCTCCTCTGTAGTACTTACGGGGGGTCTTTATAGATGAGGCAGGTAGATGACTTACCCGCCGAATTCGGATAGTGGTCCATGATTCGGGGTCATGGGCCACGTTGTCAAGTAGTGGGACACGTACTAAGAGTTGACCTGGTCATGGAATGGGGTAAAATAGGCTCCGCGATGTCAGGAAGACGTGGTGATCAAGGAGAGAATGCGTCTTTTTCTCGGGTGTTTTCCACCCGAGTGCCTCTGAGGTGTTCTTGAGCCGGGAAGTTTTTACCCCGGATATTAGCTGATTACTCCCCGGGCGTCCTTCCCACCAGGTCACTGAAGGTAATTGTACTTCAATATCTTTTCCCCGTTCTGATCTTGCCCGAGTTCGAGAACCTTCCGGGTCAGGGTCCATACCCGGGGCCGGGGTCTCTTGGGGGCATCACTTATCATACCTTAAAATTGATTTAAATATAAAATTATATTATTATCTTCAATCATATATGCAGTTACCATTATTTCATTTTCCCTGTTTTTGATACAATTGTGGAGGTGAAAATTTGAATAAGAGATATTGCATATACATCAAGGAATTGTACATCAATTCTTACCATCATATTTAAGATTACCAAACTATCCTATGGAAATCAAACAATTACAACTTTTTTTTTCTTTCCTGAAAGTCATTGTGTGATAAATATCGATTAATTATATTAATAAATAAAGATTTAATGCAGTACTTTTACCCTTGGAGTAGGTAATTTTAAATATTTTACATGGTTGGATCGATAATTTTTGTTTTGTTTTTCAGAGTGATGGAATTAACTATTTCCTGTATGATCGAATCGGAGATATTTTTATACTTTTGCATTCACATATTATTTTATTATATAGGCAATAAACAATATATCAACATATACATACAAGAAACAAATCTAATAAATAATAATAATAAAAATTTCCTCCATCCGAATTGACGGAGTAATTAATATTTGACAGAAGTTCGATATCTCATGCAAACATCTTTTCTGACAAATCTATCACAAAATATTGGTCTGATATAGTTTATCAGATTAACATGGTTTGCAAACTATTAACGTAACCAAGATGTTTACACAGTATACACCGGAAGTAACATCTACAAGTTCTCACACCATAAAAAAACAAAAAATATGATTAATTTCAACTTAAATGTGGATCTAAGGTCAGTAAAGTATTATTAAATATTCATCTACAACAATTCAATCGTTGTAACTAATTAACAACATGACATGATTTTAAAGTAGCTCAAACTTGACCTTGACTTGCAAGTTTAGGTAGAACTTATGTGATGTTTTATATTATCCAAATATAGAATATATCATAGTCAAAGCAATGTTTTGTGTGAAATACCAGATATTAAATTATAATAATAAAAAAAGACATTAAATTATTTCAAAATCTTTATTTGATCTAATTTTTGACTCAAATTTTATAAATAAATAAAAATCATATATCATTATATTATTCATATATTGATTTATACATATATATATAATGATTAAATATTAACAGCGAGGTAAAAACTTAAATAATAATAAAAATAAAAAACTATTAAATTTAATTGAAACCCCGATCTAACTTCAACTTTCACCCACCGATTGGCAAATCCGAACATATTAAATTTTCATCCAGCCCCGTGTAAAACTGTCGCCCATATATATATATATATATATATA
Organism: Primulina eburnea; assembly: GCF_022965805.1. Taxonomy (NCBI): domain Eukaryota; kingdom Viridiplantae; phylum Streptophyta; class Magnoliopsida; order Lamiales; family Gesneriaceae; genus Primulina; species Primulina eburnea. The sequence continues at coordinate 8,745,221 of NC_133101.1, forward strand.
CACCCCAACACTACCAAGCCCACTCTGTATCCCTTCTCCGTTACACCTCTGCTTCTTCAATCTTCCCACAAAATCTCCATAAAATTACCTGTTCCACGTTTTCTTCCGGCGATGGAATACGGCCGGCTAGAAAAAACCCACTCCGGTGGGGATTCCTCAACTCGAAGCCTGACCCCGGACTCCGAACGGGCTCCAAAACGGTCCAAGCTCAAGCTTCTTCTGCTCATCCTCGCCGCAACTCTTGTGGCGGCTTCGGCCGTCTCCGCCGCGTTCGTGGTGGTGTTCTGGAATAATGCAAGCTCTGGTGATGGCGATGAGACGCTCGGAATTCGTAGGCCGTCTGTTGCCTTGTCTCGAACATGCAGCTTGACGCGGTTCCAGAGTCTCTGTGTCAGCTCCCTCGTCGATTTCCCCGGCGCCGTCGCTGCCTCCGACAGGGACCTTGTGCACATTTCGTTCAACATGACTCTTCAGAAATTTGGCCACGCTCTATATTCCGCCTCCGACATTAGCAACATTCAGATGGATGCCCATGTCAGGTCTGCTGAATTCTTTTTAAACCTTTCATTTTCCCTAATTTTCCAACCAAATCTTTGTCAAAATGAGCCGTTGCATATGTTGAAATTAACTACATTATTTTACTATCATTTGTACTTCTCCATTTATTTTTTTAAAAAAATAATGGAGCCTAATTTGGTACTGATTTTGGCATTGCTTCAGATCCGCATACCAGGACTGTCTAGAACTCCTGGACGACTCAGTGTACCTCCTCTCACGCTCGCTCACCTCCGTCGCACCAGGCGGCGGAGTCGGCGGCTCAACTCAGGACGTACTAACCTGGCTCAGCGCCGCCTTGACGAACCACGACACCTGCATGGAAGGCTTCGACGAGTTAAAAGGCTACGTGAAGAACCAAATGCTCGGCAGGTTGAAGGACTTAGCCGGGCTCGTGAGCAACTGTCTCGCGATTTACTCCGCCGCCAAGCGGAACGATGATTTCTCAGGAATCCCGATACAAAACCGCCGCCGGAAGTTACTGAGCCCGGGAAAGAAGCACGAGCATTTCCCGAATTGGCTGTCCCGGAGAGACAGAATGCTCCTGGATTTTCCGGCGCCGGCGATAAAAGCCGATATTATCGTATCGAAGGACGGCAACGGCACGTGCAAGACGATCACGGAGGCGATCAAGAAGGCGCCGGAGAACAGCACCCGGAGGTTCATTATCTACGTGAGGGCAGGAAGGTAAGTTCACGTGTTCGTTCGTAAAAAGTTGGAGAAAGTAATACTCATCGCTCTTTCATTCTCGGTGGCTATACTTTTCTTTTGCCTGCATATGACTTGTTAAATTGACTTAAATGCCCTCTTTGACCATGTTTCTTAGCTACGTGTCTATTAATCAAGTTTGCTAGTGATTAGGATGATGATTTAAAGTTCAATCATGATGTGAAAGATTAATTATTAAATTATTATTCTCACGTGAAATGGGTTGTTTTATAATGTATAAAATCATATGTATCTATCTACCAAATGAATTTGATGGAAAGTGCAACTTTACTTACGCGTCTATTGGTATTATTGGGGACTAACCAAATGTCACTTTTTTTTTATGTTTGTCCGGACCAATTTTGTTGATCATATGTTACTTGTATCCATTGTTCTTGACTAGGTATTTGTGGTGGAATCCAAAGTTAATTTAGACAACATTTTTTGGTGGCCATGATTTTAGTTGACTTTTGTTGTAATTGAGTTTTGAATTTGAGATATGGTAAAAACTCGTGTGAGACTGATATCTTATTTGGGTCATCCATGAAAATATATTATTTTTTATGCGAAGTGTATTACTTTTTATTGTGAATATGAGTAGGGATGATCCGTCTCACAGATTACGATCCGTGAGATGGTTTCACATGAGACCTGCTCTTGAGATATTGTCTTAAATATAAAACTTTACACATTTTTCAAGAAACTAAAAATACGATTTTCACTTGTCCGATACTAACATGGGCATTTTATGATTCTTTTTTGTCGTGTGTGTAGATATGTGGAGGATATCTTAAAAGTGGGGAGAAGGAAGATGAACCTAATGTTTGTTGGGGATGGGAGGGGCATAACAGTCATTTCTGGTGGCAAAAGCGTCCAGCTGAATATGACAACTTTCCACACAGCGACTTTCGGTAAATTTCCTTTTTCTCCCTTTCTTTCACCTTTATTCCTCTTTTACACGGAAACAATAAGTTTGGAGTTGCCTTCAGTTTCAACATGCAAACGCGTCTCCCATGTCCACTATGCCATGATTGATTCATCCACTCATAATAATAACATCAACAACAATATTATTATTAGTTCATAATGAGATATCCGAGTCGGTGAACTTTTTCGATCCATAAATATGAGTCTGATTTTCGTTAACATTTTCTCGGATAAGTCTGTTGCACAACTATAATATTGTGATAGCATGATAGTTTACCCCAATGCTGATGAATGATGTTCCATCTTTATTAAATAAAATAAAAAAAAAATGGAGCCCTGATCTTATATTTTTCCTAATATAGACTTAAATATGCATTTTTGATCATATGAAAAATCTTCTAAGTTTATTCCACATAAAAAATTAAATAATTTTTTTTATTATAAAACAGCTCCTCCGAGGCATCCATGTGTTGTCACATTACTAATGGACAACAGTCGCAGTGTTTCTATTATAGAAGTGGTTCCCAGCTGGTCACTGGGAAGGGATATACTCGGTGTAGCACATCCTATGGGCTGTCTTCACCAAGTACAGCATAGTTGTGTCGAGGTGGAGGAATTGGATAGAACCAATAAGTCCAAATAATACATTAAAGCCCGTAATGTCAAAGAAGTTTACGAGTCAAAATCATTTTTTTTAGCTGTTAAAGTGCTTTTTTAGAAGTTGAAAGTTATGAATTTTCGGCTTTTACTTTTACTTTTTTTTAAAATTTAAAACAAAAATTTTTTCTTCACATTTATCCCACCGTCAAAATGGAAACTGTCCCATTAGCCATGTACCATATATGAGAATTATTTAAGCTACTGTTGAGGAAATTTACAGATAGATATCATAATATTTTAAATATGATTGAATGATTATAATTTAACGAGTAAACACCACATGTATATATATAATATCAAATGAAATGATTGGGATGGGATCATACGCTTGTGCATGTATTTCTTGCATGTGGCTCTCCTTTAATGAGATTGCTCGTCAATTCGATATTTTTAAAAGATGATTTATTAGTTAATTCGACCAATATCCAAGTGCATGTCCCTTTCTATAGTAGCTTATGCGCATGGCTGTAACCTAATAACTGGATAATGGGTTTTCTAGTGAAACAGAATCATCTCGACCCCGGTTAGTTCGAAGTTACCGTATACGTAGTACGCTCCTCTTGATCCAATGATTAGAAGAGATAGGACTACGTATCGCGTATATTGCATCACATGAAAAAATACGAGTGAACCTCTTGTAGCCATTGGATTAGTATTTAAGATACTACCCATGTGATAGCATGAACAAATCTCTAGCCTTGACATTTCTGCTATGAAAGCATAAATTAGTGTGTGTGTGTGTGTGTTGTCGTTTTCTAGTAGAAAAACATGACGTGACAGATGATAACATTGTCTCCTGTTCCGTCAATTTTTATTTTGTTATTTATTACATTTTGTTCGAAATCAAACATGTTACGTTGGTTGCTGAAAAAATAGAATATTCCAATCAATTAATTAAGTTTTTTAAATTTTGGAGTAAAGTCGACGTATATTTTCAAGAAAAGAAATGAGATTTTCTTTGGTTGTGATGAATAATATTTTCAAGCTGAAGCATCACCAAGAATGGAAACGTCTGCATCGAATGAATGGGTGCATTCAATTGTCTTGTTCCCCGGAGACGACCCCAATGAATTAGTGGCTCGCAACTTTTTGACTATTAAAATGGGTTTTTTTTATATATATTATTCTGTTTTTATTTTTAACATTAATGTCCCACTTTGAACTTAGGCAACATTTATTATACGAGTGGTATTCCTTATTTTATTTCATTATTTTCATTTTTTTTCGTGTGTTTCATATTTCTGTCATGATAACGCCATGCTTGCGTTTGCACACATACAGCTGCAACGGGTGCTGGTTTTATTGCAAGGGACATGACATTTGAAAACTGGGCTGGACCAGAAAAGCATCAAGCAGTCGCTCTTCGGATCGGTGCGGATCACGCGGTCATCTACCGATGCAACATTATCGGGTATCAGGACACACTCTACACACATTCTCAACGACAGTTTTACCGCGAGTGTGCTATTTATGGCACGGTGGACTTCATATTCGGTAATGCGGCGGTTGTGTTCCAAAATTGCACCATGCACGCTCGGAAGCCCTTGCCGTTCCAAAAGATCACCATAACTGCACAGAATCGAAAGGACCCTAACCAGAACACCGGTATTTCAATCCATGCCTGTAGAATAGTAGCTGAACCTGATCTCGAGATAGCCAAAGGGTCATATCCCACGTATTTAGGGCGACCATGGAAGCTGTTCTCTCGAACGGTGTACATGCTTTCGTACCTAGGCGATCACATTCACCCTAGAGGGTGGCTCGAGTGGAATGCAACTTTCGCACTAGACACACTGTACTACGGCGAGTACCTGAACTATGGTCCTGGTGGTGCGCTGGGGCAACGTGTTACATGGCCCGGGTATCACGTGATCAATTCCTCTGAGGAGGCTAGCAAGTTCACCGTGGCCCGGTTCATATACGGGTCGGCGTGGTTACCGTCCACGGGGGTGACGTTCTTGGCTGGACTTTCGACTTGATCCAACTGCTACAAATTGTGCTATTTATGTATTATAAAGAAAATGGATGCTCTTTTCTTGATTAATGGTATATAGTAATTTGGGGGTCTTTTTACACATTCTTTTACAATGAAATAAAAATGTTGTTTGGTAAGTTTGGGTATTGTATCGTGTATGTGTCGGTAGGGGTATTCAATGTAAAATATGACCTGATTTATAACAAGTGAATCGTTTGATGCAGCTGGATGACACAGGCACTGACAGACCCAATGTCTATTCTTTTTCTAATTTGATTTAATGGCTGGAATTTTGATAATTTCAACGGAATTCAATTTTAAATATGAATAGCTGTCAGGTGTGTAATTCGAGAGTCAATAATGGAGGCTCACATATTTAAAAGTGAAAAACTATGTTTTAATATTATATATAAAATATAATATTTTTTATTTTCAAATAATTAGTTTAGACTTTTTTATTAAAAAAATATTTTTCTCAAATAAATAAATATTTACCATATCTATAATAATTAGATGAGAAAAAAATGAAAAAAAAAATGGATGAGATATATTTAAAATTACTAATATATAAATGAGATCAAATATACATATACAATATTATAGGGGCAAATATTCTAAAACAATTGCTGGATCATGTCATATCTATTACGATAATATACTAAGCGGTGAGACACATGATGTGCATTTCTATTTCCAAAGTAAATGGTTTAATTAAATAATTTTGCAAAATGATCGAGACATAATTGATCGTTAATAATTATGAAATGAATGGAGTGTATTCAGACTCTCTTGCTAAGATTCCATGCCAAATCAGTAAGCACGGGCCTTTCGCTTCACCTATTTTTCATTATTAAGATGGTTTCTGGTTTGATATTTTTAGATAGAAACATGAAAATAAGGTATAAAATTAGATATAAAGATTTATTTGAAAAATCATTAAAAAATTTTAAGGTAAAGATCATAGTCAAATAAAAAGAATTACACTATAATATTTTGAGAGTTACAACATCTAACTATGTTTCTAAAGAGAATATCCACTATTTTAATAAATGAGAATAAACAACTTACAAATATTATAAAACTAATCTATATCAAGTAAGAATAAATAGTCAAGAAAAGTGAGGTGAATTCGATTTTGGGATGCTGAAACTAATAAGAGGAGAGTCATGTTTATTGGAGTTCTCCACATCTGAATACATGTAATTCTACACAATTCCTTCTACTTTGCATCCAAATTTGATTTTTCCGTTCATTCATACCACTTACATAATTTAAATATCATTTTTTCACTTGGAAATTTGATTGAGAATCAAATACATCTCAGTATATTTTTTAAATCCCTTCTTTACATCACTTAAACATATCAGTGTTCACTTGCTTGATCAGAACATTGCTTATGTTATCATTTATATGTATCTTCTGTATAGCCACACTCCATTATTCAACTAATTTTCGAACAAAGTGAAACTAGACTCCAATGTGTTTAGTTCTGAAATGAAAGATTGGATCCCTTGAGATGTGCAAAACACTTTGACTGTAACAAAACAAATGAACATTTTCTTGCTCGTGCTTGTTCTCTTCCAGTAACCTTTCAATTTATATTGTCTCATTACAAACTTGAGTAGCTGCCCAATATTCTGTTTCTATTATAAATAATACCACAATTGTTTGTAGTTTTGAAACTCAGCTTGTTGCTTCACTTACTAGTATAAACACACAATCAGTTGTAGATTTTATCTTATTAGGATCTCCTGCATAATCTGAATCGACATAGAATCTATGTATAAAATTCGATCATGTAAAACACAATGCATTATTTGGGGCAGCCTTAATGTATTTAAGGATCCTCTTAAGAATATTACAATGCTCTCGTACAGGATTCGCCATGTAACGACTAACTGCTCCCACTGTTTGTGCAATGTATGGTCTTGTACAGATCATGACAAACATCAAACTTCTCACTGCTGATGCATATGATACTCGAGATATATACATCATCTCTGTTTCATTGCTAGGACACATCTCACAGGATAACTAAAATTTAACAGGAGATAAAGGTCAATATGGCTTTGCATATTGACGCGTTGTCGAAAAATAAATTTTTTTTTAATAATTTAATAAATCTAAAAGAAACTAACAATTGAAACTAAAATCGTGTAAAAGAGAAAAATTTTAAGTGTAAGAGAGAAAATTTTAAGTATTGTGTGAAGTGATAAATTGTGTATAAGATAAAAATTTAATTGTTGTGTGAAGTGATAAAATTGTGTATGAGATAAAAATTTTATTGTTGTGAAGTAGTGAGAAAAAATTTAAGTGTGGTGTGAAGGGATGAAATTGTGTAAAAGAGAAAAATTTTAAGTGTTGTGTGAAGGGATGAAAATGTGTAAAAGAGAAAAATTTTAAGTGTTGTGTGAAGTGATAAAATTGTGTATGAGAGAAAAATTTTAAGTGTTGTGTGAAGGGATAAAATTGTGTAAGAGAGAAAAATTTTAAGTGTTGTGAAGGAAAATGAATTGGAATAGGGGTATTTATAGTGAGTTGGCGACGGTGTTAGTTTAAACCGTCGTGGAATTTTAAATTAGCGACGGTTTTGATGAGATTGTCGCCGTATTTTGCGACGGATTAAGTTAAACCGCTGCTAAAGTTAGCGACAGGTTTTGAAATATTGTCGCATGTTTTAATTGGCGACAGTTGGCTTTAAACCGTCGCTAAATATAGAGACGGTTTGTTCAAAACAGCCGCTAAATGTAGCGACGAATGTCACTAAACTGTCGCTAAATTTTAGCAGGCGACTGTTTGACTTTAAACCGTCGCTATAATTAGCGACTAATGATACAAAACCGTCGCAAATGTTAACGTAGCGACGGTTATATGAAACCGTCGCTATATTTAGCAACGATTTTTTGATAATCCGTCGCTAAATTTGGCAACGTTTTCCAAAACCATTGTCGTGTGTCTAAAAACCACGCTAATCGACAACGGTTTCTTAAAACCGTTGTCGATTCTCCCAAAAAACGCGCTAATAGACAACGGTTCAGCGTTGCAAGACTTTCTACAAATAATTGTTTCTAGAAAACTAAATCTTTTTGTTACTTTTATCTCGGTGAACTTACATCCCTATAATCTTGTTTTCTAGTCCAAAGTCTTTCATATAAAATTCTCTAGTAAATTGTTCCTTCAATAGTTGTATCTGAACTTTGTTGGGGCCAGTTAACAACATGTTGTTCACGTATAATAACAAAACCAGACATATTGAAATATGTACAAGGGTTTATACTAAGTGTGTTTTATCCACGACTCATGATATATGAATCAAATATCTTATACCAACACATCTGTTTGAGACCGTACAAATATTTGTTTCAATATGCAAACCACGTTTTCTTTGCCTTTTTCCGAAAACCTTCTGGATGGAGTATATAGATTTCTTTTTCAAGATCTCCACGAAGAAATGTTGTTCTAGCTGTTCTCGATATAGGTCAAATACTGCGCACACTACGAATACTATTCCGACTATTGTAAACCGAACCACGTTAGAAAATATCTCATCGAAGTCATTTATTTCTTTCTAAGCATATTTTTTTTTACCACAAATCTTGCATGATACTACTCTACTTAGTTATTGTCATCACACTTGATCTTATAGATTTATCTATTACAAGTGGGTTTCCTCCCTCTTGGTAGTGTAACAAGATCCCAAGTTTTATTTATGTCTAATGTCTCAAGTTCGTCTTGCATTGTTGTCATGCACATAGGATACATCCGAGCTTTGAGTAGTCTTATAGAAACTTGATGACTCACCATCTTCTATTAATAGATGATATGCAATATTTCTTTCAGTGATATAAAAGTCTCTCATTACTAAAAATCTCTAATTAATATTTGACAATTAATATACATTCAGTTTTCCATCATTAATTACTTAATACTTATTAATTCTTTCATATTGATTTATATGGGAAACATAAAGATCTATTATCCATTGAAAATTATGAATATTAAAAATTATTATCAATTCTTCTACTGCTTAATTTTCACTTTCGGTGTGATTGTTTTGTCAACTTTCTTCATCCTTCTATGGAAATCAACAAGTTTTTCATCATATATTGAATCTCTATGGAGTAATTATTTTTTAAAAAAAAACTAAAAAATATATATCATAAAGAAAAAGTTGATTCTGATAAAAAAAACTCAATTTCTTAAAATGAAAATTAAAAAAATTTAAACTTGTTATTTCATAATAAATTGCTTAGAACATAATTAGTGCTGAAGGTATGAACAAAATCTGTATCAATGTACATTAAAGAATAACTACCGAAACATAAATTTCTATTTTATTTTATACACTTGTATTTAATTAAAATTTAAAGAGCTAAAAATTCACGCTCTATAGTTATAATGAACATCAAATTAGTTAAATAAATCTAATTAATATATCCATGACATACTAATTTATTAGTTTCCACTTTTTCATAAATAGTTGTTGCAATTTTAGCAGTTTGATATACTGATATTTTGTGATTATTGTGTAATGTTAGTATTTATGTCATTAAAGAGAAGCTTGCATCAATCACACAAATATAATTGGAGCTCATGTTTTTAAAATAAAATTGAAGAGATTTAAAATTTTGAAAAAATTACCTCTGTCTCCAGCAAAAAAAAAGAGACAGAGAGAAGGAAATAAACTTAGGCATAGTTTGGTACACATGATAGGATAAACATGTGATATATAATATAAGGATAAGTTAAGGATAAATAAGATGTATGATATTATATTTAATGTTTGGTATGATTTTAATAAGAGTGATTAAATTTATATATTAGATTGTAATGACAAAATTAACCTTATCATAATAAATTTTATAATTTCAAAGTTGTTGCTTGAGTTCATATTTTTTATTTATACATGTGCCGATAGTACTTGCATGATTTATTTATTTTTACCTAATTTTATATATTATATAATATGATAATTGAGCCCTTGATTTTTTGAGTCAAGTCAAATATCAATTTTTAAGGTTAATCGAGTGATAATAATAATTTTATTGAGATTTATAAAAATTATTTATATAATTATCTCGAAATCATTTATATAATTATCATATTATATAATATATAAAATATTTATTTGATTTTAATTTTTACCTACTAGCATAGATTTATAGAAAAATCATTTATAAATTGAGGGTAATTAAGTCATTTGTAGTGTATTTTATCATTTGATTAAAATTATCACACCTTCTATTAGGGATATTTTATCCTTCTAAAAAATCATTTATCAAGGGCCCATGATATTATCATGAGCTTTTTAAAAAGGCACCAAACATGGGATAAGGAGGATTATTTATCAATCCCTCTCTTATCCCATGTACCAAACTATGCCTTATAGTTTAAAAACACGCATGGCAAGAAACAAGGGAGCAAAGAACAAGCAGACCTATGTTTACACAGAGCCTAGACTTTAGAGTATCATCAAACAACAAGGTTACGGAATCAGAGTATGTCTCCCATTCGTCGTCCTCATTTTCCGCTACTTGTTGGGATAATTCCGAGGGATGAGGTGGGATTTGCAATAGTTCAGTTTCACTTTCAAGCATTTCCAATACTTTACTCATCGAGGGTCGATCATCTGGACTCATTTGTATGCACCACAACGCAACTATTGTCATCCTCTTGATTTTCCCCCTACATTCATCATCAGTTTGATCAGCTTCTCCGATGTCAACATCTTTTCCTTTGTTGACGTGATCATAAACCCAATCTGGAAAATATTTGCTGGAATTCTGATCGTTCGCTGTCAAGTCCTGTCTTAGGCCGACCATTTCCATTAGAAGCATTCCAAAGCTATAGATAATCGAAGAAACGAATGAACAGTTTAATGCTAAAGCCAAATTAAAAGCTTACCAGCACAAATTTCAGAAAGCAGGAGCATACCTGTAAGTACACCACATAAACATGATAAACAAGAGAAATCAAACTACATTTATCAGAATCTCGTATATGTAATATATATGAAATTTGGAGTCTGTGAATTGATTCAATAGGAAAATGCGACGATGAAAGAAATTCTTACGGGTAATAGCAACATAGTACCATGGTGTGGGGCCTGCATTCATCGGTATAAATTAAGAACCATTAAAATCAAGAACCTCAACAAATAAGAAATGTAGGTTTGGATTCTGAACTGAAACTACAAAAAACCTTTGATATTTGTCTTGTTTTCTCTAGTTGCTGGTTTTATCAAAAGCTGAAATGGTTGAACTTTTTTGCAAACCATTTTCAGATGTTGAATCATATATTTTAAGTGATCTTTTTGTCTTTGTACTTCATTCCAACAATCAGGGCACGACATCAATCCATATTTATATCTCATAAACTTGAGATAAAGAAATGAAAGGGCTTGGTTAAAATCTTTAGTAGGAAGTCTTTTAGTTTCACAAAAAAACATAAATAGATGCAAATTATTCTTTGAATGATCTAATGACAGACTTCAATTCCACCAAGTAAATTGCAAAGATATAACATGTAAGCATCAAACAAATCTATTAAGGAGCAAGAATTCATACATGAAACTTCGGTGTCCTGTCCCCTGAGGCTTCCTCTGTCAAACGTGTACCTTGAGACATTCCTAACAACCAGTTCTGCAACGGGTTCAAGTACTTAGAAACATTAAAGTTTGAAGTTACAAGTACATTAATACTGTGGCTAATTAGCCCATGCCCCTATTCAAGATTCTTACCTATCTCGAAAGTCAACATCTGAAAACTTCTATAACAGTGACTACTTAGACATACAGCTTTGTTTTCATCAACCACACAATATTCGTTTATGTTGCAGTTCTTAGTAGCACAGTGAACACCAAACCAAGAAACTTCAAATCCATATAGCAACGAGTCGTGTATTTCAGACAGAGAGAGATCATTTTCTTTGTCACTATAAATCAATGGCGACGATGTCATAGTAACAAGGTCTATTTGTTAGAGTAGATGCCCTGCAAGCCAACGGTTGGCTAGGGAATTTATTGACTCAAGTGAAGTAAACAATCTTTATTTTAATATAATTTAACTTTTAATGGTTTCGTTATACTTTATCTGTATACCCATGCAATCAGCATAGATAAAGTCCTTGATTATGCTTTAATACAAATGAATCGTAATTCGATGTTGAAACTCATTTGTAAACACTGCATATTCTAAATTCGTTCCTAGTCGATTCAGCCGCCTAAAACATGGATAAAGGTCGCTTGAGCTCGAGACTAGCATCTGTGATGTTGTGTACTGCGTTTCTTGGTAAGGGCATGGAGATGTCCAAACATGCAGATGGGTAGTCATATGATGATTATACCGAACAACCCTCCCTCGGACTTTCCAAGTGGTTATCATTCATCGAGAGGATAAGTCCGTGGTTATGATTGTACACCATTAGTCCTTATGACCCGGGACAACACTGAGGCTCTATATGCTAGGGCTGTGCTTTGACTCGTTTACCGGCTCCAGGAGAGTCATCAGGTGGCGAGGTTGGGTACAGTTGCGACACATATAGGAGCCAGTGCATTGTAGTCGGGGATTCACCGCTCACCTACGGGTGTGGATATCCTATGTGATCTAATGTAATAATAGTGCATGGAATCTCTGGCCAGAGTATGAGATGTACGTTGGAGAAAGAGTTCTCCAATAGTACACGCGATGCCACTATTATAGTTATCACATAGTTATCGAATTAATATGCAACCCTCGATGAACCAATGGTTGCAGATTCGATCGGGATATATGAGATGAAGGGACCGTACTGTACGTTAATCATAATCGACTGGTTCTTGCAGGCACTATCAGTGATACCTAGGGGATCATGGGGCGATGCTACTAGACGCTCTTACCATGATCCGATGGGTGCAATCAGAAATGAGTTCTGACATTCTTGATCAAGGTGTTGATGAAAAGAATGGGGCTAACTAGGGTAAGCCCGAATAAAGGATTATGTTCTGAATCACAAAGAGTTGTGAACCCACGACTAGCTGTATCCCTGAACCATTGAGGGTCACACAAGCACTGGATCGTTTGTTCCCGTTGAGAGAATAAATTCAAATAGTTGAATTTATATATTATTATAGTAAATTCAAGGAGTTGAATTTATGATAATTAAATTTTGAGAAAATAAATTCAAGGAGTTGAATTTATGAAATAGTAAATTCAAGAAGTTGAATTTATGAAATATGGAGAGAATAAATTCAAAGGGTTGAATTTATGAAATTTGATAATTTAATTTATTAAACTCAAAAGTTGAGTTTATTAAATATTAAATTTTGGATGTGAGAAATTCAAGGAGTTGAATTTATAATTTAAATATTAAATTCAAATGTTGAATTTATAATGGATATAATGCATGAAATTTCGGTGAAGAAAATCGAGATTGCCAAATGTTGGCATGCAATTTTAGAATCTTTAATGAACTTAATTAATTAGATTAATTAAGGAAATGAAAGATTAGAAATAATAATAAGAATTTTGATTCTTATATTTATATATTATATTGCATCCGAAAGTTTTGGAAAAATAAAAAGAATATGTCATTAATTTAGAATCTTTAATTAACTTAATTAATAAGATTAATTAAGTAAATTAAGGATTAGAAATAAAGATAATGATTTTGATTCTTAATTGATAAGGGAGCACCCGAGAGTTTTAAAAGGAAAAAGAGGGACTACTCTTCAATTCAATTCCTTGGGCAGGAAGATTTTCGGCTCTCCCAACTCCAAAAGGATTCTCTCGAAAATCTCTTCTCAAAAATAAGGAAAATTCGGCTTATAGTGTTGAGTCGATTTCTTCTTTATGTTTCTATCTCTACGCAAAAGTTCTTCTACTTTTCTAGTGCAAATTAGAAGAGGAACAAATCATCTAGTCGTGGACCTGATTAGAAGAAAGGAGTCCTTGAAGAAAGTTCGTAGGGATTCATCAAGAGCCAGATCTGTTATACCGGATCGGTTGGTGTCTAGTGATTAATTCACAAAGGTATAATTTCTGACGCCCTATGAATGTTTTGATTTAAATCATACGAGCGCCCAAATATATTTTGATTGTCAAAATAAAAATAAAATTTTAAACTTCCGCTGCGTTTGGGCGCGTAGAAAACCGAGATCCAACACTATTCTGCACAAATCCCTCACATCTGGTGCATAAAAGAAGCCAAATTTTATATACGTGTGATGTGTAATTGATGTATGAGAGGAAGAAGGTCTACATGTATATGTTGGAATAGAGGCAGAATCGTTTAGGGGAAACGGGCAGCTAAAAAAGGTAATAGGTTTAGCTATCTGAATCAGCACCCCGTTCCCGAAGTTGTAGCTAAAGAGGCTGTATGGGAGATTATTATAACGACTGAGATTGGCCCAATTTGAAAAATGGGAAGGGAAAGAGCAAGTGTCATTATTCTTTATGTTAGGATCAGCAAGGCGGATGGTGTAGTTTTGATAATTGATGGCTCGCACATGGTATTTGTAAGAATCTACGTATACTGAAGAAGCAGTATTGTTTTCACATGATATTTCATACATAGAAATACCACAGTCTAGTGGATCATCTTTGAGCCGAAAAGGGTAGCTTATATTACGAATATCGCCACAGGAGGAAGGGTTGCATGAAGAATTCTGATTTGCATATGAAGATTTCATTAGGATTAAAATTGAAAGAATTAGGAGACAAGCTTGCATGATTATTTTGGTGGTGACGAGGTATCTGGATTGTGGAGGAGCTTCAAACCTTCAAGGTTTTAGCCAGGGGCGGGATTCAAAATTACCTGAGGCTGGCTCCGTCCCATGCTGTATTTAATAAAATAAATAATTAACTAAAAAAGTTAAAATAAAAAATAACACACTACTGAAGTTGTGCTCTGCGATTCTTCTTAGAATTAAGCTTGTAAATTATTAATCATTATCAATTTTTTCAACCAAATTTCGTTAGACGTAGATTACCGGCAAAAACTTGTGTGAGACGGTCTCACGGGTCGTATTTGTGAGACGGATATCTTATTTGGGTTATCCATGAAAAAGTATTACTTTTTATGCTAAGAGTATTACTTTTAATTGTGAATATGGGTAGGGTTGACCCGTCTCACAGATTAAAATCCGTGAGACGGTCTCATATGAGACTCACTCGTAGATTATCATAGAATCTCCGAAAAACTCTACTTTCATTTTGTTACGAAAAGCTGTTTTAAAAAGTTTCATTGCTCAAAAATTTCTACAAAATTCCATAAATTCACATTTATATTTTCTATAGTATCTAAACATCTAAATAATAAATAATCAACACTAAAAATCGATAATCCCCAATATAAAATCTGGAAATTTGAAATGATGCTCAAATAAATTCCAAAAAATTATCAGTACCATCAATCGGCTCAAATGTAGTACCTACAATCAACATTTTAATATATATCTATTATCAAAATTCAAAAAAAAAACCAAAATGTCCAAATTTCGTAACATTAAAATATGAAACTACCTTTAAATTTGAAATCTAACTAAGAACAACAAGAACAAGCTATAGAAAGTCTAACACTAAGATTTCCTCATGATTTTCGGTGAAAACAATGACCGATGGGCGACGACTGATTTCAAGACGACAAAGAAATTTCGAAAATTTGGTATTAAAAAAATAGCTTATGTCGTTGGCTTTCCATATCTACAATCGATTTTGAAAACTGACGACCGATGATGAAGTTACGACCATTTGAAGTAATGAAAATTGTGATAGTTTGATATAGAAAAATAGATATGACGTAGCAGATAAGTGAAAGAGAGAGAAAAAAAGATTGAGCCTTGGGACCAATCAATTTTTTTAAAAAATAAAACATATTTATTCTTTTAAAAAAAACTAAGTGGGGCTGGAGCCCAACCCAGCCCCTTACATAGCTCCGCCCCTGGTCTTACCGATCACGAAGATAGACACTTTTTTAGTGTAAATGTTGCAAGTTCTCTTCTAACTCAAGTGCAAGAAATGCTAATTTCCTCCACTTGAATAGGATCGTCAACTGTCTTCTTCAATTAGCCTTTATATCAATGAACACCAAATTTGACCAAAACGCATTGGGGGGGTTTCACTTTAAGCATGTATAATAGACAACTCTGATCTTGTAGAAGCCGTCAGCTTTTAATATCGGTGCACAATTTTTATTTCACATGTGTAAGATTAGTACGTTTTGAATTTCAAGAAACAAATGTAAACAGTTCTTAATTTAGATCATAGCAACAGCTAATGCAAATTTTCCATGGAATTACTTGCACTTCATTTGGTCTAATAGTAGACTTTACCGTTTTCAAAAGTTGCACATGAATGACTTGGTTGGTTATCTGAGATGGTTCTAGCCTTCTCCGTTTCAATGGCGATTAATGTCACATACCGAGCCTGGAGCGCATTGACACTGACGTTGTTTGACAAATAAAATTCAAAAAACAACAAGTCACGCAGTAAAACCAAACAAGTCCGTTTTATAAATTATTCATAAATAACTTATCATTACAACAAAAATTCCCACGAACGAAATATAATTACAGAAGTGTTTTATAACTTAATTAAAATGGAAAGAACATAACTAAAATAAGTTCTTAAACTTGAAAACATCTTTTTCATCATCCTCAAAGCATAATTGTTCCTCATCGTCTAACTATTTTAGATCCGTATCTTAGGAGAGAGTAAGAGATAAGTATTTTCTGATACAATTATCAAGTGTAGGCCGATTGAACATATGATATACAAAAATCACATACATGAACTTTTCAATCATATCATAATCGTATAAAGCCGATTTTCAATATTCTAAGGGGCGGAACTGTGAAACAATTATAATCCTAGGGGCCATATCATATCAAAACTTTCGGAATTCTTATCCACATAAGTTTTCGAATCATAACAGTGTCAAAAACATGCTTTTTATTTCAAAAGCATATATTCAGAAAGAAAGTATATTCTATTGTGAAAAAGTAAAAATTTATGGTAAAAAGTAAAAATCTCAAACTCTCAAAATTTACCAAACTACACACTTTATAATACTTTACTCTCTACTCAATTGTGATTTTCTTCACAAATGAGAGATCTATTTATAGGAAATCTTTACAAATAATCCAAAAATAAAATACATCATTACCTACATCATCACACACTAATTTTCAATATTTACAACTCTTATTTTCAACATTCAAATATTCAATACACGCATTTTAAATATTAATTTTCAACACTCCCCTTGTGATGATGATCATAATGATTGTCTTCATTACGTGTTTTTATACTGCCTCGTTAAAAACATTACTAGGAAAAACCCATTGGGATAAAAACCATAGCAAGGGAAAAATAGTGCAGTCACGTAAACTCCCCCTCATGTTGACACGACACAATTCTTCACAAATTTCGTAGATTGCTCATCCCAATATTATATATGTGCTTTCTGAATATTGACGTAGGAAGTGCCTTTGTGAAGAGATCTGAAGAGTTTTCACTTGATTGAATGTGACGAACATCAATACATTTATTCTTCTCTAGCTCCTTGGTGAATGCGAAGAACTTAGGAGAAATATGTTTAGTTCTGTCGCTTTTTATGTATCCTTCTTTCATTTGAGCAACACATGCAGCATTATCTTCATATAATATCACAGGCTTCTCGTCGAATGATAATCCGCATGAGATTTGGATATGTTGGGTCATTGATTTTAACCACACACATTCACGACTTGCTTCATGTAGTGCAATAATCTCGGCATGATTTGATGAAGTTGTTACGAGCGTTTGTTTCTGTGAACGCCAAGAAATTGCAGTGTCTCCACGAGTAAATACATATCCAGTTTGGGAACGTGCCTTGTGTGGATCAGATAAGTATCCAGCATCGGCATAACCAATTATACTTGGATTAGCATCTTTTGAATATAAAAGTCCCAAGTCTATCGTTCCTCGTAGATAACGGAATATATGTTTAATTCCGTTCCAGTGTCTCTTTGTTGGATATGTGCTAAATCTTGCCAACAAATTTATGGCAAAATATATATCAGGCCTTGTACAATTTGTAAGATACATAAGGGCACCGATAGCACTTAGATATGGTACTTCTGGACCAAGAATATCTTCATCATCTTCACATGGATGGAATGGATCCTTTTCTATGTTTAATGATCTAACAACCATTGGAGTACTTAAAGGATATGATTTATCCATATTAAAACGTTTAAGGATCTTTTCTGTATAATTTGTCTGGTGAACAAACATTCCGCATTCTTGTTGTTCAATTTGTAAACCCAGACAATACTTGGTTTTTCCAAGATCCTTCATTTCAAATTCTTCCTTCAAGTATGACACAACTTCTTGAATTTCATTATTCGTTCCAATGATGTTTAAATCATCTACTTATACATCAATAATTACATATCCGGATGTTGTTTTCTTAATGAAAACACAAGGACATATTGAATTATATTCATATCCCTTTTTCATCAAGTGATCACTTAGTCGATTATACCACATTCGACCGGATTGCTTCAACCCATATAATGATCTTTGTAATTTCACAGAATAACATTATCTGGGTTTTGAACTTTGTGCTTCAGGCATCTTAAATCCTTCAGAGATTTTCATATATATATATATATATATATATATATATACATATATATATATATATATATATATATATTACTATCAAGTGATCCATATAAGTAAGCTATAACAACATCCATAAGACGCATTTCTAAATTTTCAGATACCGCCAAGCTAATCAAATACCGAAACGTAATTGCATCCATCACAAGAGAATACGTTTCTTCATAATCAATTCCAGGCCTTTGAGAAAAACCTTGTGCAACAAGTCGAGCTTTATATCTTACTATTTCATTTTTCTCATTTCTCTTTCGAATAAAAACCCATTTGTATCCAACAGGTTTTACACCTTCAGGTGTAAGGACTATAGGTCCAAAAACATTACGTTTATTTAGGGAATCTAATTCAACTTGGATGACATCTTTCCATTTTATCCAATCCTGCCGATTTTTACATTCACCAAAAGATTTTGGTTCATGATCTTCGTTATCATTTATGATGTCGATTGCCACATTATAAGAAAATATATCATCAATTTCATCTATATCTTTTCGGTTCCATATTTTTCCAGTATTAATGTAATTGATAGAGATTTCATGATTCTCGTCAGTTTGTGGTTCTGACAGAACACTTTCATCATCATGCGTTTTCTTCAGGAACACCATTCTCTATTTTGTGATCATCATGTGTTTCTTCAGAAACATCATTCTTTATTTTGTGATCATCGTGTTTCTCTATGAATTTTCTTTTTCGAAGATTTTTATCCTTGAAACCGACCGGCCTTCCACGCTTCAGGCATTTAATGACATCATGAGTATCTTCCATTTGTTTCTTTGGAATTTCAATTCGAGCAGGGGCATTTGCAGCATGTATATATGATTTAGTTACCCTTTTTGTGTCTGCAAATGCATCTGGTATTTGATTTGCTATTCTTTGCAAGTGCACAATTTGCTGTACATCCTTTTCACATTGTTGTGTTCTTGGATCCAGATGTAACAATGATGATACATACCATGTAATTTCCTTTTCGGTATGTTTCTGTTCTCCCCCTAACATTGGGAAGATTTCCTCATTAAAATGACAATCAGCAAAACGTGCTGTGAACACGTCGCCTGTCTGAGGTTCAAGATATCGAATGATTGATGGACTATCATAACCGATATAAATTCCAACCTTTCTTTGAGATCCCATTTTCTTTCGTTGCGGTGGTGCAATATGCACATACACCATACATCCAAAAATTCTCAGATGAGAAATGTCTGGTTCTTTACCAAATGCCAGCTGTAATGGGGAGTATTTATGGTATGAACTTGGTCTGATGCGAATTAATGAAGCAGCATGTAAAATTGAATGTCCCCATATAGAAATAGGGAGCTTTGTTTTCATAATAATTGGTCTAGCAATCATTTGCAGACGTTTAATCAATGATTCAGCCAATCCATTCTGTGTATGTACATGAGCAACATGATGCTCAACAATGATTCCCATAGACATACAATAATCATTGAAGTCTGGGAAGTAAATTCACCAGCATTATCAAGTGTAATTTTCTTGATTGTATAATCGGGAAACTGATTCCTCAATTTTATTATTTGAGCAAGTAATCTTGCAAATGCAACATTTCGAGTTGACAATAAACATACATGTGACCATCTGCTGGAGGCATCAATCAATACCATAAAGTATCTGAATGGTCCACATGGTGGATGGATTGGTCCAAAAATATCACTCTAAATACGTTCAAGAAACATTGGTGATTCGGTTTGGATTTTGACTTGTAACGATCATGGGCCATTAGGCTGAACCAACAAAGGCCTCGGCCCATACCCACGTACCACTAGTGGTCATGGGTCGTTAGGATGGTCCAGCATGGGCCTCGGCCCATGCCCATGCACCGCCACTCATAGAATATCCCACTCCCTGAAAAGTGGTTTCTTTCGCCTTCCCCAACACTTGAACCCAGGACCTCCAGGATAAGTACCTAGATTCCTAAGTGTTGGTAACCAGTTGGGCTATGATTATTGTATGTCTATGGGAATCATTGTTGAGCATCCTGTTGCTCATGTACATACACAGAATGGATTGGCTGAATCATTGTTTAAACGTCTGCAAATGATTGCTAGACCAATGATTATGAAAACAAAGCTCCCTATTTCTATATGGGGACATGCAATTTTACATGCTGCTTCATTAATTCGCATCAGACCAAGTGTATATCATAAATACTCCCCATTACAGCTTGCATTTGGTAAAAAACCAGACATTTCTCATCTTAGAATTTTTGGATGTATGGTATATGTGCCTATTGCACCACCACAACGAAAGAAAATGAGACCTCAAAGAAAGGTTGGAATTTATATCGGTTATGATAGTCCATCAATCATTCGTTATCTTGAACCTCAGACAGACGACGTGTTCACAGCACGTTTTGCTGATTGTCATTTTAATGAGGAAATCTTCCCAATGTTAGGGAGAGAACATAAACATACCGAAAAGGAAATTACATGGTATGTATCATCATTGTTACATCTGGATCCAAGAACACAACAATGTGAAAAGGATGTACAGCAAATTGTGCACTTGCAAAGAATAGCAAATCAAATACCAGATGCATTTGCAGACACAAAAAGGGTAACTAAATCATATATACATGCTGCAAATGCCCCTGCTCGAATTGAAATTCCAAAGAAACAAATGGAAGATACTCATGATGTCATTAAACGCCTGAAGCGTGGAAGGCCGGTCGGTTCCAAGGATAAAAATCCTCGAAAAAGAAAATCCATAGAGAAACACGATGATCACAAAATAAAGAATGATGTTTCTGAAGAAACACATGATGATCACAAAATAGAGAATGGTGTTCCTGAAGAAAACGCATGATGATGAAAGTGTTCTGTCAGAACCACAAACTGACGAGAATCATGAAATCTCTATCAATTACATTAATACTGGAAAAATATGGAACCGAAAAGATATAGATGAAATTGATGATATATTTTCTTATAATGTGGCAATCGACATCATAAATGATAACGAAGATCATGAACCAAAATCTTTTGGTGAATGTAAAAATCGGCAGGATTGGATAAAATGGAAAGAAGCCATCCAGGTTGAATTAGATTCGCTAAATAAACGTAATGTTTTTGGACCTATAGTCCTTACACCTGAAGGTTTAAAACCTGTTGGATACAAATGGGTTTTTATTCGAAAGCGAAATGAGAAAAATGAAATAGTGAGATATAAAGCTCGACTTGTTGCACAAAGTTTTTCTCAAAGACCTGGAATTGATTATGAAGAAACGTATTCTCCTGTGATGGATGCAATTACGTTTCGGTATTTGATTAGCTTGGCGGTATCTGAAAATTTAGAAATGCGTCTTATAAATGTTGTTAAAGCTTACTTATATGGATCACTTGATAGTAATATATATATAAAAATCTCTGAAGGATTTAAGATGCCTGAAGCACAAAAACCCAGGGAATGTTATTCTGTGAAATTACAAAGATCATTATATGAGTTAAAGCAATCAAGTCGAATGTGGTATAATCGACTAAGTGATCACTTGATGAAAAAGGGATATGTAAATAATTCAATATGCCCTTGTGTTTTCGTTAAGAAAACAACATCCGGATGCGTAATTATTGCTGTATATGTTGATGATTTAAACATCATTGGAACGAATAAGGAAATTCAAGAAGTTGTGTCATACTTGAAAGAAGAATTTGAAATGAAGGATCCTGGAAAAACCAAGTATTGTCAGGGTTTACAAATTGAACAAAAAGAATGCGGAATGTTTGTTCACCAGACAAATTATACAGAAAAGATCCTTAAACGTTTTAATATGGATAAAGCAAATCCTTTAAGTACTTCAATGGTTGTTAGATCATTAAACATAGAAAAGGATCCATTCCGTCCATGTGAAGATGATGAAGATATTCTTGGTCCAGAAGTACCATATCTAAGTGCCATCGGTGCCCTTATGTACCTTACAAATTGTACAAGGCCTGATATATCTTTTGCCGTGAATCTGTTGGCAAGATTTAGCTCATATCCAACAAAGAGACACTGGAACGGAATTAAACATATATTCCGTTATCTACGAGGAACGACAGACTTGGGACTTTTGTATTCAAAAGATGCTAATCCAAGTATAATTGGTTATGCTGATGCTGGATACTTATCTGATCCACACAAGGCACGTTCCCAAACTGGATATGTATTTACTCGTGGAGGCACTGCAATATCTTGGCGTTCACAAAAACAAACGCTCGTAACAACTTCATCAAATCATGTCGAGATTATTGCACTACATGAAGCAAGTCGTGAATGTGTGTGGTTAAAATCAATGACCCAACATATCCAAATTTCATGCGGATTATCATTCGATGAGAAGCCTGTGATACTATATGAAGATAATGCTGCATGTGTTGCTCAAATGAAAGAAGGATACATAAAAAGCGACAGAACTAAACATATTCCTCCTAAGTTCTTCGCATTCACCAAGGAGCTTGAAAGAATAAATGTATTGATGTTCGTCACATTCAATCAAGTGAAAACTCATCAGATCTCTTCACAAAGGCACTTCCTACGTCAATATTCAGAAAGCACATATATAATATTGAGATACGTGACTGCACTCTTTTTCCCTTACTATGGTTTTTATCCCAATGGGTTTTTGATAAGTAAGGTTTTTAACGAGGCAGTACAAAACACGTAATGAAGACATCATCGTATCATGATCATCATCACAAGGGGGAGTGTTGAAAATAATATATTTGAATATTGAAAAAGTAATAGTTGAATATTTGAATGTTGAAAATAAGAGTTGTAAAGTTAGAAATTTGTGTGTGATGATGTATGTAATGATGTATTTTATTTTTTGGATTATGTGTAATGAAACTCTATAAATCATTTGTGAAGAAAATCACAATTGAGTAGAGAGAAAAATATTATAAAGTGTGCAGTTTGGTAAATTTTGAGAGTTTGAGATTTTTACTTTTTACCATAAATTTTTACTTTTTCACAACATTTTTTTCTTTTATCGATATTTTTGAATTTTTAAATAAAATGATCTATCATTTCTAATATAAAAAAATATTATGAAAAAATATTTTTTTATTTTTTATTTTTTATTTTTTATTTTAATATAATCTTTATACATTTGACACGATCCTTAACATCAAAGACATTTTAGTACATGACACAGACATTTTGATTTGCACTATTAAAAAATAATATATGCATTGCACCGTGGAGGCACTTTCAAATTCATAGAACTATAGAGGTGAAAATGCAATTAATCACTATGTCCGATCTCTACTCCGGTTCATACCCAAATCGGAAAACACTACACCCGAAGCCCAGCCCAGCATCTGGCTTCCATTCTGAAACAAACGAAATCTGACACAGCGCCCGCGAAACTCGAAGCTTGTATAGAATGGCAGCAATCGCCGGCGAATCAACGGAAGGGAAGCGGGACGGAATTCCTCCGGAGGTCGCTAGTCACAAGATCTCAGAATTTATCGAGGAGAATATACCTTGGATGGATTACGCTGTGCAGCAGGCACAAATTGCACAGAAGACGGTCGAAGGTTCCGTAGAGAATGCCATTGCAGTCGCCAAATCGAGATTCGATGGCATTATCACCACCTCCTGTGCTCATTTCAACCAAACTATTGTAAATTTTCACTCGTTCTATCGTTGGCTATATGTTAGGTTGTAGGTGTTTCAGTTGTTTTGTTGTAAATTTTTTTTCGCTTTCTGGTAAAGTAAATGAATACGGAAATTAAACACTTATCCCGTATATATCATCATAAGCATACACTCTGCTCAGAGGCTCTAAATACTTTTGTTCTAATTTCCTGCGATGAATGCCAGTTTGCTATATTTGATGTACAAATCATGAGGAAGTCTCTTTTTGTTTGCTATTAGCGAATATAAATGCAATGCTATGTTTCCTGTTTTCATTTATTTCAATAGTTTCTCTGCATTTACAAATTGCGATTAAACACAAAAAATTTCTTTGAGCAGTGGGCATTTATGAACGTGGTTGTGTTCTATGCTTCAGATTTATATCATTCCAGCATGAATAATCTATTTACTGATGTCTAGACAAAATTATTCCATTTTATGCTGGCAAATTTTGTCTGGATTTTACACCATTCTGTGCATGGACTATATGTGGGCGTGCCTTTCATTTTTGTTGTGCTAGCATGACTAGGGGTTGGGACATTTATTATTAGAAATTTGAGCTCAAAAATGTTAAGATTGAAATTTAGATCTAACTCAAGCCCAAAAACTAGCTCATAGGGGAAGGTTGTCCAAAAACATATATACAACTCCTAGGTATTTTATTCAACCAATGTGGGACAACTAACATACCTCTCACGCCTAAGAATGAACATCTGGAGCGTGAAGTTTACAAATGACTCAATTATGGGCATAACGAGTGACCTAACTATGGGCAGTCCAACACATAACGGTGGAACTTGAGTTCTGATACCATGTTAAGATTGTAACTTGGACCTAACTCAGCCCCAAAAGCTAGCTCAAGGGGGGAGGATTGTCCAAGACCATATATTCAATTTTCAGGTATTTTATCCAACCGATGTGTGACAACTAACAAAATAAGAGATATCATTGTGTATAGATTTAATTATTGTGGCTAGGTTCTCAAAATATTCTCAGTACCAGTATTTTAGGAAAAAAATGAATACGTATCCTGTGGATACTCATGCTAATACTCAAAGCACAAATTCTTTTAAAATTTGAGCTAGAGCTTTAGCGGTTCCCGAGCAATTGATTTTTGATAGATTCTGACTATTTTCTGGCAAATGCTCGATTTATCAGATAAGGTTTATATACTCTTTTGATTTGAAAGAATCTTGATGCAGGATTCTTTGCAAAGTGTCAAGTCTGACTGTAGCGCCTATGAGGAAAATTGTCTTTGGGAAAATTAAAGGTTTACTTGTGCTGAATAATTCATGACATATTTGGCGTATGTGATCATTTGACATTTATCTTTTGTTCCTTTGGCTTTTAAATTTTTATGACGTTATTGTTTTGCAGAGGGCTTTCTTATTGCTTCTTCGCACCCGTTGATGTCCACAGGAGCTGTTCTTTGTTTAGGATTACTGGGTCTGAAAAGTAAGTCTAAGCGGTGTATGGGTTTACAAAAGAATTTTGCTTATCTCGTTGGAACAAAGACTTCGACTGCCTTTTTTTATTATTAATTTGTTAAAATTGTTTTTTTCATTTTAAAATGTTTTGTCATCATTGTCAATAGGGACGAGACAATTCCTGTACTACAATTCAATGCGCTTCTTTGTCAGCGAAGAGGTACTCAACTACTATTGATTCTCTTGTATTTATGATATATCAAACTAACTGTGTAAACTAAAACATGAGTGGCATACACAACAGCAAGATGATATTTTGATTTAGCTCTTATACAAAGTTTCTATAATAGACACAAGAGCAGATGAAAGTAGTTTATCCTGACAATGTAACATTGTGAAATAGATTAATTTTTTTTAAAGTTTTGGTTAAGTTAGCTGGTTACATTTATATCGCGAAGAAAATTTATTAATCATTTTAAGGATCTTTGACTCTTGGAATGATGCTTCTGATTCAGGTCTTGCTTTCAAGAGCAGATGTAAAGGTTAAGGAATTGCGGCAATCCATGGATGTTTTGAAGGCTGAAGCTGAAAAGTTGGGGGCATTTTTTTTTGGATAACTTTTTGTGCTCGACACCAACACCTGAAGCATTCTTCAGTCGTACTTACTGCTTTTCAAGAAAGTTTTACATCATCTTGATATCACCCCTCTCCTTTTGCTTCCACTCAAAGACATTAAATAAAAGTTCATATGAGGGAGGCTTGAGATTTCAAACAGATAGTTGGAAACTTTTTAATGGCTTTGATTGTGAAAGTAATAATTGTGATGTTGACTCATCTGGACTTAGAAATGACACATGTGCTTAATACATTAGAAAAAGGCAATGCAAGCAGAAGATGACTTGTTACGAGGGGGAACAAAACTCAGGTTTTTCTATGCTTTCAGTCCATTGCCTGTATTCAAGCTTCATTTATAAGATATCTCATTCATCTGTTAATAATGCTTTCTGCTCAAAATTCTATTCAGGCAGGCGGGAAAGCAAATACATACTGCCATCAACTCCGCTCATAAGATAGAAAGAAAAGCAGGGGGTTTGTAAACTTATCGTCTCTTTCTTTTGTTAAATATTTATCTGTCTATATTGGCCTGTTCCATGGGAAAGGGTCGGAGAGATATCGATATGTCAAGCGATAACATTTCTGTTTTCTTTCTCGATCAGATTGTCTGATATGCTTTATGTTTTATCAGGCTTGAAGGATGTTCTTAGGGAGCTTCCTAGCAGAGAAGCATCTCGGTTTAGAACACAAGTAAGTCCCTTTCACTATTTATCTGAAGGGGTAATATAATATACATCTAGTCTAGTAATATCCCTGTTTGTGATTGAAGATCAAAAGATCTCGTTTCATAAATTTCTGCAGAGTACATCTTGTAGCTGATTTTATGGAGCATGGTTCAGGTTTCTTATGTTAAAAAAAATAGTTGGTTTTTTTACAATTTTATGTTTCCAAACCTTGGTCCTTGGCATAGTACTAATGTTTCATTGGTCATAATATAGAAATTATAGATCTATACAAGACCAATCTTTTAAAATTGTCATAGAAATATCAGCTTGTAATCTATTGCCGAGTGGCTTTAGCTGCATTTTTCTTTATTATGGTCGAAAATTGCGGTAAAAATTGCGGCAAAAATTTGCAATTTATAACAAGTGAAGGATTTATCTCCGGCACCTTCATCAAGATGGATGCTAACATTTGTTGGATGGCCCATCCTAATTCTTAAAAACTGCTGGATTAATCATGCAAGTGGCCGACAAAATTTTAGCTCTTGGAATAGAGCATATGTGTTCTATATATGTGTTTTGTGGTCTTTATGTACCATTCTTCCCTCTTAAACTCTAGGAGTTTGACCAGGAGGTATACTCAAATAGCCTAAATATTGAAGGAGTTTGCTGATCTTTGTTAAATAAAGTCCTCTTATGTAGGGATATTTAGATTTGTTTTTGACTTGGTCTATGTTTCGGTTACCTATTTCCTTTATTCTTGTTGAGTTGTTATTTACGTTGAATTGTATGGCTATATAAGCCAAGACCATTATCAATAAAACTTGAGCCATTGATACTCAGCTTGTTGTCTATTTGTTCTCAAAATCTTATAAACAGATTAAGTTTCTCAACAATCTGGTATCAGAGCTTGTAGTGGTCCAAATAAATTCTAGCAGCAGCATAGAAGATGACTACGAAGATGACTACCGACAACTTCATTCAGCCAGCTATTCCTCGCTTTGATGGTCACTATGATCATTGGAGCATGTTAATGGAAAATTTTCTCCGTTCCAAGGAATATTGGGAGTTGGTGGACTCTGGCTATGTTGAACCAGCCGATGATGCATCACAGTCAGAAGCACATCGCAAAAGGAATGAGGAAATGAAGCTCAAAGATTTGAAAGTGAAGAATTATCTCTTCCAGGCCATCGATCGCACAGTTCTTGACACCATTCTCAAAAAGGATACTTCCAAAGACATATGGGATGCCATGAAAAAAAAATATGAAGGAAATGCGAGGGTCAAGAGATCTCATCTTCAAGCTCTCCGCAGAGAGTTTGAAACTCTTGAGATGAGAACTGGTGAAGGAGTGACAGAGTATTTCTCAAGGGTCATGACAGTAGCAAACAAGATGCGAACATATGGAGAAGATATGGAAGATGTTAAAGTAGTAGAAAAAATTCTACGCTCCTTAACTGAGAAATTTAACTATGTTGTTTGTTCCATTGAAGAATCAAAAGACACTGATGCTCTCACTATTGATGAGTTACAAAGCTCATTGATAGTACATGAACAGAAATTTCAGAGGCATCATGGAGAGGAGCATGCTTTGAAAGTGACATATGATGGAGGAAGAGGTCGTGGTCGTAATACCTATAGAGGACGAGGAAGAGGCAGAGGGGGAGGCAGAGCCAGTTTCAACAAGGCCACCGTGGAATGTTATAAATGCCATAAACTTGGACATTTTCAATATGAATGTCCTGAGAATAAAGAAGTGCATTATGCAGAAGTTGGCGAGGAAGATGAAATGCTTCTCATGGCTTATGAGGAATTGATTGAGACCAGAAATGAAGATGTATGGTTCCTTGATTCAGGTTGTTCTAATCATATGTGTGGCAACCGAGGTATATTCAGTGAGATCAATGAAGAATTTCGGCACTCGGTGAAGCTCGGAAATAACACAAAGATGAATGTAATGGGCAAAGGAAGTGTGAAATTGCTACTAAATGGAGTTAATCATGTTGTTTCTGAGGTATACTATATCCCTGAATTGAAAAATAATCTTTTGAGCATAGGGCAATTGCAGGAAAGAGGCTTGGCTATTTTGATCAAAGATGGTATGTGCAAGATTTTCCATCCAGAAAGAGGCTTGATTATTCAGACTAACATGAGTACCAATAGAATGTTTATTGTACAATCTCAATCACAAACTTTCTGTCCAAAGGAAGTTGATCAATGCTTTCACACAAAAGCTGACAACTTAACTCATCTCTGGCACAAAAGGTATGGACATTTAAGCTACAAAGGTTTGCGTACCTTGCTGAATAAAGACATGGTAAATGGAATTCCTCAACTCTCTACTTCAAGTACTGAGATATGTATTGATTGCATCAATGGGAAACAACATCGTGATCCCATTTCAAAGAAGAGTCATTGGAGAGCAGCTCAGAAACTAGAACTCATTCATGCAGATATTTGCGGCCCGATCACACCCACATCTAATAGCAATAAGAGGTACATTCTTCTATTCATTGATGATTACAGTAGAAAGGCTTGGGTGTATTTCTTGATAGAAAAATCAGAGGCTTTTAGTCTTTTTCAATGTTTTAAGACTATGGTTGAGAAAGAAACAGGGATGTTCATCAAATGTTTACGCACTGATAGATGAGGCGAATTTAATTCAAACGAGTTCAATGATTTCTGCAAACAAAGTGGAATAAAGAAGCAATTGACCACTGCCTATACACCACAGCAGAATGGTGTTGCTGAACGGAAGAATAGAACCATCATGAACATGGTCCGATCGATGCTATCTGACAAAAATCTTCCCAAATCCTTTTGGCCAGAAGCAGTAAACTGGACCATCTATGTCTTAAACAGGTGTCCAACTTTGGCAGTTAAAGATGTTACTCCAGAGGAGGCTTGGAGTGGACTGAAGCCATCAGTAGCACACTTTCGAGTCTTCGGTTGTATAGCACATGTCCATGTTCCAAAGGCAGGGAGGACAAAACTTGATGATAGAAGCATTGCTTGTGTATTGCTGGGGGTTAGTGAGGAATCAAAAGGCTACATGTTATTTGATCCAGTTGCTAAGAGAATCATTGTGAGTAGAGATGTAATTTTCGAAGAAGTGAAACAATGGGATTGGGACGAGAGTCATAGAAAACACACTGAAGTAGCCTTAGAGTGGGGTGAAAATGAAGGAGTAAGCGAAACTGAGGATAGTGGTATCAATGTTGGGACAGATGAAGAAGTTAGAAGTGAGACAGATAGCTCTAATGAAGGTGACGAGAGAGTGAGGAGACCTCCTAGCTGGATGAGCGATTATGTCAGTGGCGAAGGTTTATCTGAGGATGAGGCTCATATGGTGCAAGTAGTATCAACTGATCCGTTGTACTTTGAGGAAGCCATGAAAAGTGCAGATTGGAGGAAGGCCATGGATAGTGAAATCAGTTCCATCGAGAGGAACAAAACATGGACTCTTATTGAGCTACCAGCTGGGGCAAAAAAGATTGGTGTGAAGTGGGTTTATAAAACAAAGTACAACGAACATGGCAAGATTGAGAAACACAAGGCACGTCTGGTTGCGAAAGGGTACTCTCAACAATATGGTGTAGATTACACGGAAGTTTTCGCACCAGTAGCAAGAATGGATACGGTAAGGATGATCATTGCTCTAGCAGCACACAAGGATTGGAAAATTTTTCAACTAGATGTTAAGTCCGCATTCCTCCATGGTGAGCTTAGTGAAGATGTTTATGTGGAACAACCAAGAGGATACGAAAAAGGAGGCAGTGAACATCTTGTCTACAAGCTACACAAAGTCTTGTATGGATTAAAACAAGCTCCACGAGCTTGGTTCAGTCGGATTGAAGCACACTTTATCAAAGAAGGTTTCCAAAGGTGCGATAGCGAGCAGACATTATTCACAAAGAAGAACAAGGAAGGAAAATGCATCATTGTAAGTGTTTATGTTGATGATTTAATTTTCACCGGTGATGATGAAATTATGATGTCCGAATTTAAAAGCTCTATGTTGAGAGAGTTTGATATGACTGATTTGGGAAAGATGAGATTCTTTCTTGGAATTGAGGTGTTGCAAAAATCTGGTGGTATTTCTATATGCCAAAGAAAATATGCAATGGAAATTCTGAAAAGATTTGGCATGAATGAAAGTAATTCAGTAGGGAGTCCAATTGTTCCAGGCTTCAAAGTAAGCAAAGATGAAGATGGAATCTCGGTTGATGAAACTTACTACAAACAACTAGTTGGGAGTTTGATGTATCTCACTACCACGAGACCTGACATAATGTTTGTCACTTGTCTCATTAGTAGATACATGGCAAAACCAAAAGAGATTCATCTACAAGCAGCTAAAAGAGTGCTCCGATATCTAAAAGGGACTATGGACTATGGAATTCATTATACAAAAAAAGGAGATGGTGAGTTGTTGGCATTTACTGACAGTGACTATGCTGGAGATATGGAGGATAGGAAGAGTACATCGGGATATGTTTTCTTAATGAATTCTGGTGCTGTTTCGTGGTGTTCAAAGAAGCAGCCAATCGTGACCTTATCTACTACAGAAGCTGAATTTGTAGCGGCTGCCGTGTGTGCTTGTCAAGGAGTTTGGATGAAAAGAATTTTAAAGGAGCTGGGATGCTCGGATGAAGGTTGCATTACTGTGATGTGCGACAACAGTTCTACTATCAAGCTGTCAAAAAATCCCGTTATGCATGGTCGCAGTAAACATATAGATGTGAGATTTCATTTCTTGAGGAATCTTACCAAAGATGGCAAGATTGAATTAATTTATTGCGGCAGTCAAGACCAAGTGGCAGATATAATGACTAAACCATTGAAGCTTGAAGCCTTTCAGAAGCTTCGAAAGATGCTGGGAGTTTGCGAGATCTCAAGCATAAACTAAGTGCTAAATAGCATTTAGTTTAAGGGAGGAAATGAAGGAGTTTGCTGATCTTTGTTAAATAAAGTCCTGTTATGTAGGGATATTTAGATTTGTTTTTGACTTGGTCTATGTTTCGGTTACCTATTTCCTTTATTCTTGTTGAGTTGTTATTTACGTTGAATTGTATGGCTATATAAGCCAAGACCATTATCAATAAAACTTGAGCCATTGATACTCAGCTTGTTGTCTATTTGTTCTCAAAATCTTATAAACAGATTAAGTTTCTCAACAAATATGGCCTGGCTAAGCTTCCGAATCATGATCATAATTTAGGCAATGTGTCCTCGTCGAAGTTCATACTGAAAAATGTGCCTACACAACAAGCATATACTCTTTTAAGATATCATGTAATATGTCATCATCTATTTACTCTTGGTAGAAATTCATGCCCTTGGCATGTGTTGAAACCATACTGTTTGTTGAAATGTAAAAAAAAATTATATTAATTTTTTACTTTTACTTTTAGGAGTTAGACTTCATCATCATTCACCTACTTAAGCAAGACAAATAAGAACACTAGTTAAATGTGGTGAAACTTGACGAATCAATGTGCGTGCATGTAAGAAAACATAGCATTTTTCACTGTAAGAAATACAAATGGTGACCACTTTTCTGCTTTTAGGTTATGAACCTTGTTAAAGAGGCAAAACGAGAAAGGAACACTCTGTCCAAAGAAGTTACGAAGATCTGCAATTATGGGATCTCAGCTTGAGACTTGCCTATCTTAATCCTCTTTCCATGGATATAAATCCAATATAGTTTCTTGAATCTCGTAGATGCGCGGTACATTAGTTCCTATCTTTAAAATTAAAGTGGTTGCAGATCATGTTTTTCAAATTTTGGCAGTGAACATATACATTTGAAAGTCAGCAGCGATGCTGTTGCAGCAAGTTCAAGGCTGAGTTTCTACCTCTGTTGCCATTGAGTCATTTGAAATCGTCAGAATATTAAAGAATGGATATTTTCCTGACATGAATCGGTCTAATGTAGAGTCAAGCACATTCTATAATAAAAGGCGTACCAGTGTGTGTGATGCATGTGCGTGACATGGTATAGCAATTGTTGACATGGTTTTAACATGATCTGTGATCTCAAGGGTGAACTTTGCTGCTGCAATGCTTTTTGCTTGACGGTCCCGATATAGTCAAGGGCTAAGTTTCGGCCGGTTGCTGAGCTCAATTATATGGGTGCAGTCAAAAGCTCAACTATCTTGAGAAGTGTCTTTTTACAGTAATGTGTAGAAGAACTTAAATGTCAAATTTTACATAGAATTTATGATTCCTCACCTCTTGCATGACTTGACTCAGTTGACTTAATCGGCACCGCCAAGCAAATAATTGTACATCAATCTCACATGAATGCCGATATGGTTGTTCTGACTCTTGACTGACAATTCCACGCCTATAAGTCACGCACAATCAATTAAAGCACCATGTTTCTATCCTTAACATGGGTATTTGGTCATAAGATAATTGAATAAATAGGTAGGTTATCGAGTTCTTTTTTTTTTAATTAATGAAATTACTTCTATTAAAAAGATAAAAAGAGTAATTATACAATTACGCCAGACATTCTCATTCTCAGGAGATAATACAACCTAACAAATCATACATGATCATACAAAATGTTTAAACTGTAATTAAAATACATTAATAGAACTTGAAAAACATCTAGTTCTTGCTTACATTACATTAAGTAGTAACCTAACACAAAATCCAAAAAGTCGTCCCAACTTGACACCAATTATATATATTAATCAAAGTCATTATTTATAATTTATGAAACCAATTAGATATATTAGTCAAAGTCATTATTTATAATTTATGAAACCAATTAGATATATTAATCAAAGTCATTATTTATAATTTATGCATCGATTATTTTAATGTCAACTTGGAAATCGATATTATCATCATAAAATTACAGACAGACTTCGACTTTGGTATTTTGTGGTCTCTTTCACCGTCGCAACTTGTAAATAGATTGCCATTTCTACAGCTCACTCTGATTACCATACTCGCGTTGACATTGACTTGGTGTTTCCATTTCCTCCAGTTTTACACAAAAACCGAGTGTTCCCAACATTTTCATCAACGAAGACTACAATGGCTAGAAAAAACATTGAAGCTCCGGCGATTGGAATCGATTTGGGCACGACTTATTCATGCGCAGCCGTCTGGCGGCATGATCGTGCTGAGATCATACCCAATGACCAGGGCGACCGCACGACACCTTCTTATGTAGCTTTCAGCCCGGTAGAACGTCTCATAGGCGGTGCCGCCAAGAATCTTGCCGCCATGAACCCAGCCAACACCATTTTCGGTTAGATGTTGCTATTAGCATTCACAGTTTAATTTCTTGATAAATCTGCTTTTTTAGTGTTTTTTTTTTGGGTTCCGGCCGTTGACTTGCTCATGCTTATAATTATGTTTATGTATTTCTTTTCATCCATAACTGATTAGTTTCGGTATGAAATTGAGTTTCTAATGTGATGCATCAAACTGAGTCGTGTGCTTGTTTTGGTTGATCAAAAGTCAAAATTACCTGATTATAATCTCTCCACCAAGAACGTAACCATCGAGTTTTGCTCTACTTGGGGTTGATGAACCATTTGCTGTTTTGGGTTGCTCAATTAATTCTGCAGATGCTAAGAGGTTGATCGGTCGAAGATTCAGCGACTCTTTGGTCCAGAAGGATGTGAAACTCTGGCCTTTCCAGGTCATTTCTGGCCCTGATGATAAACCCTTGATTACGGTTACCTTCAAAGGTGAAGAGAAAAAATTTGTGGCCGAAGAGATTTCATCAATGATCCTCATCAAGATGAAAGAAACTGCGGAAGCTTTTCTTGGGTCAGCAGTGAAAAAGGCAGTTATCACAGTACCTGCCTACTTCAACGATTCCCAGAGGCAAGCAACCAAGGATGCTGGAACCATTGCTGGGCTTAATGTCTTGCGTATTGTTGTTGAACCAACTGCTGCAGCCATTGCTTATGGTCTTGACAAAAAGTTTAACAGCTCTGGTAGAAAGAGTAATGTGCTTATTTTCGACCTCGGGGGTGGCACCTTTGATGTATCTCTTCTCACTATGGAGAATAGCATGTTTACCGTTAAGGCCATTGATGGTGACACCCACCTTGGAGGAGAGGATTTCGATGATAGAATGGTTAACCATTGTGTTCAAGAATTCAAGAGAAAACACAGAAAGGATATAGGTGACAATCCCAGAGCATTGAGAAGGTTGAGGACATCTTGTGAGAGGGCAAAGAGGAATCTATCATCTGCAACAGAAACAAACATCGCAATCGATTGTTTGTATGATGGGATCGATTTTGACTACAAAATAACTCGTGCAAAATTCGAGGAACTTAACATGGATTTGTTCAAGAAATGCATTAAACATATTGAGGAGTGTTTGAATGAGGCTAAGATGGACAAGAATAGTATCCATGACGTGGTGCTCGTTGGTGGATCCACTAGAATTCCAAAGGTCCAGCAAATGCTGCAAGAATATTTTAATGGTAAGGAGTTGTGTAGGAGCATTCATCCTGATGAGGCCGTCGCTTCTGGTGCAGCAATTCAAGCAGCATTATTAGCTGGCCAGGGCAATGCAGAGGTTCAGGGTATACTATTATGCGAAGTCACGCCACTGTCACTTGGCGTGCATGTCGAAGGGGGTGAAATGAGTGTAATCATACCAAGAAACTCTGCTATTCCTACCAAGAAGGAGGAACAATTCATGACATGTGCTGACAACCAAAGCGTCGCGCTCATCCAAGTGTTTGAGGGAGAAAGGGCGAGAACCATGGATAACAATTTGTTGGGCAAATTCGAGCTCACAGGCATCCCACCAGCTCCAAGAGGCATCCCTAAAATAACCATCTGCTTTGATGTCGACGCCAATGGGATTCTGAATGTCTCTGCTGAAGATCAAACAACTGGAAATAAAAAAAACATCACAATCATCAATGACAAAGGCAGGTTATCTACAGAAGAGATCGAGAGAATGCTGCGAGAAGCCGAGTTATTTAAGGCAGAAGATGAGAAGCATAAAAGGAGAGTTGAGGCCAAGAATGCTCTGGAAAATTATGTCTACAGCATGAGAAATAAAATTAAAAATGACAACAATTTTGCTTTCAACTTGACATATTCAGACAAGAGAAAGTTTGAAAATGCGACTGAGCGTGCTAACGAGTGGTTGGAAAACAACCAAGACGGCGGAGAAGATCAGTTTAAGAATAAAATGAAAGAGCTAGAGAACATCTGCAACCCCATAATTGCCAATATGTATTCGGGTGGCAGTGGTCCTAAGATTGATGAAGTTGATTAATTTTCTTATTCCATATACAATTGTAACATATTTTAAGGTTGGTTTGATTTTGTTTGATGTGTTTTATGAAGTTTTATTTTGAACAGATGCATTGAACTCTGTATTATTTGTTTGCTTTTATTTTTTCTGTTTGTGATGCAAAAAAAATGATTGACTATTTCAATTTTTAGTAATGTTTTTGTATCTTCAAATTTCATAAAATATATATATATATATATATATATATATATATATATATATATATATATATATATATATATATATATATATAATTGCAAGACAAATATAATTTAACTGAACCAAATTATATTCTCGCATTATTTGATATATATATATATAATTGCAAGACAAATATAATTTAACTGAACCAAATTATATTCTCGCATTATTTGCATTCCGTATACCATATT
The DNA here is from genome assembly GCF_022965805.1 of Primulina eburnea. Classification (NCBI taxonomy): domain Eukaryota; kingdom Viridiplantae; phylum Streptophyta; class Magnoliopsida; order Lamiales; family Gesneriaceae; genus Primulina; species Primulina eburnea. Next base: position 8,781,705 of record NC_133101.1, read on the forward strand.
GGCGGTAAAGAAAATGGCGTGAGCACCACAATTTTAAAATAATTTCTATAGTTCAATCATGATTTCAAATGTGCTAAAGCTGAAAATAGAGAGTACTTTGGTATAACCCGTGTTTTAAAAAACATGAAAAAAGGGTCAATCATTTGGTTGATAATATTATGCATGTAAAAATGGAAAAAATACAATTTTTAGATAACGTTTTAAGTTAACTTTATATTTTAAATAATAAAAACACTAAATGGCCAGAATAAAGTTTGTTATGAACTTTTTTTTTTTTTTTTTTTCATATAATAGATGCCGTCATTGATTTTTTTTAGAAAAATAAGCCGAAAAAATATCAATTATGATAACATATGTGAATAAGCTCAAAATATTTTATATTTTTTGTTCAAATTAAGTGTTTATTGATTTTTTTTTTAATTTAATGGTTGGTTATCTTTTTGTCAATATAATTATTATTATATATGTGTGTGTAAATAACTCTGCGTATGCAAATAAATTGTCATGACATTATTGTGATAATTATGTACTATTTGATAATATATAAATATAGGAAGACTTAAATAAAATAGAATCTATGAGAGTAATTAAAACAATTAATCATTCAATTTATTTTATTTATTATCAAAATTAGTGAGAAAAACTAATGAAAAAATTCATTGATTTTTTACATATTTCTTTCTCATCTTAGCAACTGTATAACAATATTTTTCTAGTACCATATCATCCAATGTATGCTCCAATATATGTAGATGAACGATTCATTTGTCCACATTTTAATAGACACTTCTGATTCAAATTTATTAATTTTTTGATTATTAATAATAATATTTAAATTCATCATTAAATTTTGGTTTATAAAATATTATATTTGTTCATACATTTTGAAATTAATAGTCTGACAAAATAAATTTAAAATTTTAATTAAATATAATTTTATTTTTAGTTCAATTTTATTATTTAATTTTACAAGTAATAATAATTATTTAATTTTGTTGTTTTTTCATTTGTAAATATATTAATTTAGAATTTATTTGATGACTATTCAATCAAAGCACTCAGATACTTTATCACGGATCTTTCGTATATATATTTTTTGAAGTTTTTTTTTTAAATTCTAATTACATTAAAATTTATTTTTAATAATTAATTGAATGTATTCAAATGATAGTGAAATAACATAATAAATAACGTAATTAATTTATTTAAAATTCAAATGAAAGTCCAAGAAAATTATTAAAATGGAAAAAATAATTGATATTAATATTAAGTAAATTTAATAGTATGTTTTTCAAAATTAGCGCAAACATTTAAGAATCTGGAGATGACACGAAATAAATATTTTTTAAAAAATAATATATGACTTAATTAAATATTATAATGAACGAAAGATAAGGGAAGAAAGTCAAAAACACAAATCATAACCATAAAATGTGACTAATTAGTATTAATTAATAGACTAAATGTGAAATTACCACATATGTTACTTAATAATTTAAATAAGTGAACATGTGAAGAGTAATTATGTCCGTTCACATTGAAAAAATTTTCCGTCATCCACACTTTTAGGTACTAGCAAGAAGCACGTGCATCGCACGTGAATATTAATTATTAATTAAAATTAAAATTTGATTTTTTTAAAAAAATTGAATCATTTTTTTATTTATATTGATTTATTTTTTTTGTCATATTAGATAAATAAATTAATTAAGAATTTATATACCTTACTTTCAAAATTGTTTCTCAAATTAAAATTCAATCAATTGATTTTATGTTATATAATAAATTATAATGAACATAATATATAGAACAGATTGAACTGAAACAAATTTTGATATTTATATATATATATATATATATATATATATATATATATATATATATATATATATATATATATATAAATATGCCCCACGTATAAGGTATAATAACATAAAAATCAATCAAATTATGGATTTTATAAATGCATAAATAATAATTTATATAAGTGGAGCACATTAAGGACAAATAATTATCAATTTAAAATATTTGTGACTAACTCATCAAAATATTATCAAAACTAATGAAATAATATTATTGATGATAAAATATAATCTATAATATTCAATGTAAATATTATTTAACCTTTTACAGAACTTTTTTATCTTTTTCTTTAGAATTATATATCATAGATAAATTAATTTTCATGTACATTAGTTAATAAATAATATTTTAAAAAGTATATAATTTATATTTTTCATTAAACCATCAATTACAATTATATATATATATATATATATATATATATATATATATATATATATATATTATGTATTTGTATGTGTTTACTGATTGTATATTGTTGGGATCAGGAAAGAATTTAGACGTGGTGAATAAACTCTGTTAGACATGAATTTTATTGTGGCGATGATAACTAAAACCAGTAGACCAGCAGACCAGAACTAACTTATCAGTAGCTGCTGTTCTAGTAAAACTAAACCAGTAGAAAAGGGATAACAATACAAAACCAGTAGAGAACGTTTTCTAACGTTGCTATCTTAATTGTTACTATTAAAGAGTTCCTAGTACTAGTATTGATTGCAGCATTAAATACTATACGGAGTCATTTAATGCATATTACCCAATTAAGTATAAAACAAGACTGATTGTTTTATATCTTTTCTGCAGGAACTTGTTTCGGTAATAAAGCTGATTGTATCAGTTATCTGAAGACTTCTCTGATTGTGAACGTTGAACTCAGTCGATTATATATACTTGGATTAAATCCTTGTTCGACACGACACTTCGCATAATATCATTTTCAAGGAACAAAGCTACTCTCTTATCAGACGAATATCAGTATTCCTTGAGCATTTTAAAAGTTCAACAAAAAGAAAAGTAGCACACGCTTCATAGCTTATATCTGATCTTTTGTAGATCATCTTGTGCTACTAATTCTTACACTTTTCACGATCTTTACTGCACTTATAATTTATCAGAAGAGTCTGTAATCTGAAAAGAGTCTTTTCAGAACTTTGTGTTTCGCATTTTTGTGAGTTGAGAAACTAAGAGTTTCAGTAGGCTGAGGTGTAAGTCCTTCTGAAGTGGGTGTGTACAAGTGTTGTACTGTAATATCCAAAGTCTTTTAGTTATACCTTCTGGAAACAGAAGAAGGGGAGACGTAGAAGAGTTTATCTTCGAACTTCCATAAACAACTGCTGTCTACTGTTGTATTGTTTTTCAACTACTTCATCAGATTGTTTCCGCACGTTTTATTGTAATCAGGTGAAAGTATTCACACAAGATCAACTACTATCCTTAACAGGATTTTAGTACCTCATCAGAACGAAAAACGAGTAGAGTTTATTCACCCCCCCTCTAAACTCAACTTCGATCCTCAACAATTGGTATCAGAGCAGGTTATTCTTGTTTGTGAAAAACTACAACAAATGGCACACTTCAGCAAGATCCCTATGTTCTCTAAGGAAGATTTTGACGACTGGAAGATAAGAATGCAAGCTCATCTTGCAGCACAAGATGATGACATGTGGTATGTCATCACAGATGGTCCACTGAAAATCTTAAAGCCTAATACAGCTGTTGCTGACGGTGCACCACATATGGTCGAAAAATCAAGAAGTGAATGGACCAGTGAAGATAAGAAAAAGGCCAATCTTGATAATGTGGCGAAGGATATATTATATAAAACTCTCGACAAGAACACCTTCAGCAAGATTAAAATGTGTTCTACTGCAAAGGATATTTGGGAAAAGCTCATCCAGATATGTGAAGGAAATGAGCAAACGAAAGAAAATAAACTGTCTGTAGCAATGCAGAAGTTTGAAAATCTGAAAATGAGAGCAGGTGAAACTCTAAATGAGTTTGATGAAAGATTCAGTAGCTTGGTCAATGAGCTAGCTGCTCTGGGTAAAGAGCATAGCAACAGAGAAATAGCCCTCAAGGTGATGAGAGCCTTACCCAGAGAATGGGATGTTAAAACAATGGCTATGAAAGTATCAAAAGACTTGAACAAGTTGGAACTGCACGACTTATTTGCAGATCTGAAGGCCTACGAGTTCGAATTGGAAGTGAGAAGTGGAGAAGAGCCTTCAAGCCTACCCACCAAGGCTCTTGCTGCTACTGCTACTGCTTTTACTGCTACTGCCTCTACCTCTTCTACTGCTGCTGCAGTTGTACCTCAGGCATTACCTGCTGTGATCATTGACAATACAATGGAGAAGACTGCTGAACAAATCAGTAGTGATGCTATGTCATTATTTGTAAAGAAATTCTCCAGGTTCATGAAGAAGAACCATCGAACCTATCAGGGTCCCAATCGCAATTTCAAGAAAGATTCACCATCTGGTGATATGGGATGCTTCAACTGTGGAAAGATAGGTCACTTCATTGCTGATTGTCCTAAACCAAAGAAGGATGACCAAAAGAGAAAGGATCACAAGAGGAATGACAAAAAGTCCAGAAGAGATCGAAAAGCTGTAGTGACCCGTTCCAGAATCACCTACTAGTCAAGAACTAAGCATGCAATTAACCTAATTAACAATAATCAGAGATAACAGCGGAAAAGTCAACAACAATACCGATTATACAACCCAATCGAAGTCTAGAATAACTCAAAAATAAAATATCCAATACACCATATCGAAATCAAAACAATACCGATAACTAAACCAACCAGCTACTCAACGTCCTCCTCCTGCTCCTCCTGAGCTGTCCAACCTGAGGCCTGCCCCGTGGGAATGGGGTGTCCAAGAATAAACAAAACCGAGGACGTGAGCGATAAGAACGCCCAGTACAAAAGTATGAGTATACAGACCTATATGAAATGCACATGCTATGATCATGATACCGGGGTAGTCAAGAAACAGGAGTCACAAAAGGATCTCAACAATGCTCAGTCTAGAGGCGCCAAGTGGATAGTGCCGCGCGGTACACCTCTGGGTCACTGCATCCACTACAAGACAGACGTGGACCTAAAATGTCCCGGACCACCGAAGCCCTCCCGACCCGTCGGCCACTGTGTACTCTCGGTGTCCATGCGTCCACAAGACAGGGCTGAGCGGCCCCAAGATATAGCTTATCTCGAAAGAGATACAGCTCAACAGTAAAGGCTATCTCGAAGAAGATACGGCTCAACATGAAATGCAACGTGCAGTAATAAACGTGACATAATAGCATGCATCATATGACATATATCAATGCAGCAAATAATCATGCAACACATATATGAATGTATACTCAACCAGGATATCTCGGATAGTACTTTCGTACCTCTATCACAGCAAGCCTAGCCTTACGCAACACCGCTAATCAGGTCTAGCACAAGCCTACGCATCAAAAGCACCCAATCAATACTACCATGCTCAACTAGCAAAACCAGTACTCCCTAGTACTACCAAAGGTTTAGGGTTTACCTTCGTCCGTCGACAGCCCTTTGATGTCGATTGCCTTGAAACTCAGGCGCCGCTACGCTACTACTCCTGGCAGCTCTTGGCTATCGCTCGACCAACAACTAACCCTAGAAACCTTCCAAACTCTCCAAAATGAGAGAAAACTCAAGAAATTGGCAAGTCAAAAATGAGAAATCCGAGCACTATTTATAGGCCATGTTCGGATCCTCCGAACAACACTTCGGAACGTCCGAACGCTACGTGTCCATTGGCTCTTGACAGCTCATGATCGGATCCTCCGATCATACACTTCGGACCGTCCGAACATGTACGTGTCCAGCTGCTCTTGACACCTCATGATCGGATCCACCGAACCTACACTTCGGAACGTCCGAACTCCCACGTGTCGATCAACTCTTGACACCTAATTATCGGATCCACCGAACTCACTTCGGACCTTACGAACTCTTCGGTGCTTCCGAACCATCTTCGGTCCGTCCGATCATGACTCGGTCAAAATTACACCTTAAACCTTCTTAATCACCATTACTCCGTTAATTACCCAATTTGGAATTCGGGCTACTACAAAAGCGATGATTGCCGAAGAAAGCAAATCTAAGTGGGCGGACTCTAGTTCTGAGTCATCTGACTCAGAAAGTCATTCCAGTGACAGTGATGCAGAAGAAGTCAAATGTCTAATGGCAGACAATGACTCAACCTCGACATCTGGAGAGGTATTTGATTTTGACTCTAATGAATTTACACGAAATGACTTGATTGATGCACTGCATGAAATGGTAAAAGAGTATTCCAGACTTTCTCAATCGTTTGAAGAAGTTAAGATTGAAAATCAGAACTTAAAGAATCAGAACAGTAAGTTAACTTGCTTGCAAGTAGACATCTGCAATGATTTACAAGTTAAGATGAGTAAATTAATAACTGAGAATGAAAGAGCCAAAGCAGATTACCAGAAGGTGCTTTCTGAAAACCAGAAGTTGTCGCTACTGGTAAATGCTTGGAACAAGTCTTCTGTTTCATTGGAAAAGATGCAAGAATTACAAAAACAGTCAGGAGATAGGAGTGGTCTCGGTTTTTGTAATAATGAAGGCACTTCTGAAACAAATACTAAGGCAACACTGGATATGTGCAAAGGGAAATACATCCACTTTGTGAAATCCAGTGTGGTACAGGAACCAGAAGTACCTACTGCTTCAGTTGAAAGGAATGTAAATCTGACGAACAGAAGAATGTACTATGGTCTGGGTTACATTAAACCTAAGGAAAATGTTGACCAGAGTTCTAGATTCAGAAAAGAATTCAACTCTGGAAGACAACATCCTATCAAGGTTAAAAACTACCAGTACTACAACTCTAAACCTGTTCAGAAGAGATACAGACTGGAAAACAGAAACAGAAGGGAAGAACAACATTTTGGTATGCATACTGTTAGAAATAACAGACCTTCTGTTGCACACACATCTTTGGATACCCGAAGTACAAAGTCACCAAGAATTGTACAAATGTGGGTTCCCAAAGGACTGATAAGGCTTGGACCCAAATAGATTTGGGTACCAGTTACTAAAATTTGTGTTTGCAGGAACAACAGAAGGAAGCAGAAATCAGTAACTCTACATGGTATCTGGACAGTGGATGTTCCAAATACATGATTGGACAAAGAAACCTACTTTCTGAGATAGTGAGCTGTACTGGACCAAAGATAACTTTTGGAGACAACTCAAAAGGTAAAACCATGGGTAAGGGTAAGATTATCCATGGTAATATAACTATCAATGATGTGTTATTAGTTGACAATCTTTGTTACAATCTTATCAGTATTAGTCAACTATGTGATAATGGGTATTCTGTGGCTTTTCAAAAGCATTCATGTATAGTTAGAGATTCTGCTGAAACTACTGTGTTAACAGAAAAGAGAGAAGGCAATACTTACAGAGTCTCTTGGAACTCAAATCATGTCAATACTCCTACATGCTTAGTTGCTTCTCTTAGCAATAAACACTGGCTATGACACAAGAAACTGAATCATCTGAATTTCAAGTCAATCAATTATCTCAAGAAGCAGAATATAGTTGATGGATTACCTGACATTAATTTCGTTAAAAATCATGTTTGTTCTGCTTGTCAGCTTGAGAAACAGATAAGATCCAGTTTCAAGACCAAAGATAGCAAATCAACTTCAAGATGTCTGGAACTACTGCATATGGATCTATTTGGTCATATCCCCATCATGAGCTTAGGGGGAATGAAATATATTCTTGATGTTATTGATGATTTTTCTAGATTCACTTGGGTAATCTTTCTCGCAGGAAAAGATCAAACCAGTAGTCTCTTGATCAAGCTTCTGAAAAGGATTCAAAATGAAAAATCTACTACCATCATTAAAATCAGAAGTGATCGGGGCACTGAATTCACTAACAAGTATCTTGAGTTATATTTGAATGAGCAGGGGATTCATTATGAATATTGAGCTGCCAGAACTCCTCAACAAAACGGAGTAGCTGAGAGAGAAATAGAACTCTTAAAGAAGCAGCTAGAACAATGCTAGCAGATGCAGACATTTCTCAGCGCTTCTGGGCTGAAGCTATCAATACTGCTTGTTACACGCAAAACAGATCTATGGTCAACAAAAGACACAACCAGACTCCGTATGAAATATGGAAAGGGAAGAAGCCCAATGTATCTTATTTTCATGTGTTTGGTTGCAAATGTTTTGTACTAAATAATGGCAAAAATCATTTGACGGCATTTGAATCAAAATCAGATGCTGGAATATTTCTTGGTTACTCTGCTGTAAGCAGAGCTTTTAGAATCTTCAACAATAGAACTCTTAATGTGAAGAATCGATTCATGTTGTCTTCGATGAAGACAGCAGTGCTGAAATTTCTAACATATCTGATTTAAGTAACAAGTTAGACAGGATTCACTTGGAAATTGAAAGTGAAGATGATGTAGAAGCAAATACCAAGGATCTTCAAAATCCAGAACCAGACATTCCAATAGTGGAACCAGAAGTACAGACTTTGGATCTACTAATACCAGCAGAAGATGTTCAAGAACCTACTACTGGTTCTGTAGAAGACAATCTTAACATAACAAATCAGGAAGATGCCCATTCAAATCCGTTTATCTGGAGAAAATCTCATCCTCCATAATTGGTTATTGGTAATCCAGCAGTGCTGTTGAGAACCAGAAGGCAAATGCTTAATGAATACATGTATGCTGCTTTTATATCTCAGGACGAACCAAAGAAGATTGAAGAAGCTCTTCTGGATCCTAGTTGGATTGAAGCCATGCAAGAAGAGCTGAATCAATTCAAACATAATGAAGTTTGGTTTCTAGTACCTAGACCATCTCATCAAGCTGTCATTCGAACTCGGTGGGTATTCAGAAACAAACTCAATGAAGAAGGCACAGTGGTGAGAAATAAAGCTAGATTGGTAGCTCAAGGCTTCAGACAAGAAGAAGGCATAGACTTTGATGAGACTTATGCACCAGTAGCAAGGCTCGAAGCAATCAGAATATTCTTAGCCTTTGCTGCTTTCAAGAATTTCAAAGTATATCAAATGGATGTGAAAAGTGCTTTTCTAAATGGTCTTTTACAAGAAGAAGTATACGTCGAACAACCTCCAGGTTTTATCGATCATTTCTCTCCGCATCATGTATTTAAATTACACAAAGCTTTATATGGTCTAAAACAGGCACCTAGAGCTTGGTATGACACTCTATCACAATTTCTCATTGATCGTGATTTTACCATCGGAGCAGTAGATAAAACTTTATTTACTTTAGTCAAAGATAAGCACATTCTTTTAGTACAGATCTATGTTGATGATATTATTTTTGGGTCAACTAACCCCAAATTATGTGCAAAGTTTGAAAAATTGATGCAGGATAAATTTGAAATGAGTATGATGGGAGAATTAACATTTTTCCTAGGATTACAGATTAAGCAATCAGAGACTGGAATCTTTATCAATCAAGCCAAGTACACCAAGGAGCTTCTGAAAAAGTTTGGAATGGAAGCATGCTCTGCTGCTTCTACTCCAATGAGCTCATATATTAAGCTTGATAAAGATGAAAGTGGTATTCCAGTAGAGATAACTCAGTATCGAGGTCTTATTGGTTCTTTATTATATTTAACTGCCAGTAGACCAGATATCATGTTTGCTGTTTGCATTTGTGCTAGATTTCAATCTAACCCCAAACAATCTCATTATATTGCTGCTAAACGTATTTTGAAGTACTTGAAAGGAACTCAAAACGTCGGCTTATGGTATCCCAATGATTCATCGTTAAATCTTATTGGATATTCAGATGCTGATTATGCAGGTTGAAAACTAGACCGAAAAAGCACAAGTGGTTTTTGTCAATTTCTTGGTGATAGGTTGATATCCTGGTTTAGCAAGAAACAGACTTCCATAGCCACATCTACTGCAGAAGCAGAATATCTGGCTGCTGGAAGCTGCTGCTCTCAGATACTGTGGATTCAACAACAGTTAAGAGACTATGGGATTCAAGCCTCCGAATCACCTATATTCTGTGACAATACCAGTGCAATTGCAATCACACAAAATCCAGTACTTCATTCCAGAACGAAGCACATAGACATCAGACATCACTTTATTAGAGATCATGTGCAGAAGAAGAACATTCGTCTGGAATATGTTTCTACTGATCAACAAACAGCAGATATCTTCACGAAACCCTTACCAGAAAATAAGTTTTCTTACTTTCGTAATTCTCTTGATTTAATAGATTTAACTTGACTATTTTCTGATATCTTAGTTAAACTTCTATTATTACTTGCTTGTTATCGCATTGAACTAACAGTAAGATATTTGCAGAAAAGCAGAAGAGAAAAGTCAGATAAGCAAAACTGGAATTTTATTAGAAATCATTTCAGTACATTACACGATGCAAAAGTAAAAACAGTAGATCTTCTTTGCTATTTAACCAGTAGCGTTACATGTAGCGTTTGTCTTCTAGGAGCTCTCTGATATTTGCTTGCAAAGTACTTCAACAGGAAAAAGATGGTCTTCTTCGAAGAGAAAGGCATAGAAAGAATCTAGCAAGCTTAGGTCTTGCCAGCACTAATGTAATTTTTAGATGCCTTACAGGGCATCAGAGAGGATTTCAGCATCATCAATCCACCAGCACTCTCTTATTGCATTAGAAGAGTCTGCTGCTGCTGTTGAACCAGAAGTGCCAACCCCAGCCAAGAAGAAACCGTGCACCATTCTTAAGATTAAAAAGACAGCAGCACTGTCTGAAATTGAGAAAGTACCTATTCGTCAGGTCTTTCCAGAAGCGGTTCCTTCTGCTCGATCCACTGCTTCTTCGACTGCACACGCTACTGCGTCTGTTTCAGCACCCTCTACTGCTGCTGCTTTTAAGCCAACATCTGGAATCGTTATTCGGGAACCAGCAAGCGGGTCTTCTGCTTTCCGACCTATTGCGCCTATTCCATCTTCTGACAAATACAAAGGGAAAATGGTGGAAAAACCACCTGTTTTTTGTCACAAGACCACTGTCACCACCGGCGTTGATCTTCATCTAGCCGAGATTGAGACCTCTGCAAACGATGACATGAGTTTCTTTGATGAATGGCATATTGTCCGTTTGTTTCATTCCTTTGCTTATTTCAAAACAAAAGGGGCTTATGGCAAAATGATGAATGCGGAAAAGAGAATTTTTCAGCTGGCAGAAACAGAGAATGTCATCGAGGCCTTGCGCAGAAGGAACTTCATCCTCGATCAGCTGAAATGTCAGAAATTAGAATCAGTTCTGAAAGTTCTTCAATCGAATTTTGATCCTGCCGTTCCTACTGCTGTTCAGGATCAAAATGTTATTATGATTCTATCTGACAGATTAAAGCAGATGAGTGAGCAACTTCTTGCTCAAGAACAAGGCTTTGGAGAGCCTACTGTTTATCATGTTGGCCTTGTCCCGATCTTTCAGCAGAATCAGACAGTTGAGGAAAGGACTACAGCCTCCCCAAAGGCTGCTGTTCTTAGTACTCCTGCATCTCCGACTAGGCCCATTCAGTCCTCATCACTATTGTTCGTGCATGAACTGGCTTCAGTTGACGAAGTCATTGAATCGATTGTCCCTACTGTCTCTACCACTTTGGAAGCAGCACTGGCAATTTCCTTGCCCCCTTCTGGTTCTCCTACCCCAGGGCAACAATTAGCAGAACCAGATGCTACTTCTTTACTGCGGAATTTAGAGTTGTTTTCTGCTGCACATCAAGCAGAAATGAACGTTCTTCTGGAACAGCCTTCTGCACCTTCTATTGCAGCATCTTCAGTTTCACAGGCTGTTACTGTACCAATGGAAGAAGCTTTGGCCTCTGACTTGGCCATTCCTACTGAAGATATTACTCTTCCTCTGGTTGCTGTTGAGCCTACTGTTTCTGCAATTCCAGCAGAAAGCACAGCAGACCCTGCTCCTTCTACTGCATTGATGGATGCTCCTCCTGTTTCTACTGCGTTGACTGTCTCTCTCCCTGTTTTGACTGCGACGAATTCTCGTCTTTCTGAGATCAAACAACGCATTCTTGAACGAACCCCTTCCCCGAAATCATATGCATTCAACCTCGAACATCAGATTCAGTGTCTACAAACCGACCTCAACAACATCTCTGAGTTAGTGAAACGTATGTCTTGTGAAAACCTTGCGGAATTCAGTGGTGCTAAATCTTTCCGAGAGCGAATGGGGAAATACATCTATCTCACTAAGGAGACCTCGGACAAGATGTATGCTGAAGCCTCCGTTTTCAGATCAGCTATATCAAGAACTCACAACGCCATCATGCTTGATCAAAATGATATACTCACTCGAATCACTGAGCATGATGATATCTTTCGATCACTGTCTACTTCTGTGGAACTTTTGGATGCCAAGATTGACTCTCAAAATCAATCTATCACTGCCTTAGATAATCGCATCTCTTCTCAGACCCCGTATCTGGAGATGCTAACTGATGGCATTCAAAATATTTCCGGCAGACTGAATGATCTCTTTACCCATGTGGTGGCCGCTGATGCCAAAAAGGGGGAAGATAGAGGAGATAGAGGAGATCAAGCAGGAGTTAGGCAAACAAAAGATGAGGCTGAACCTTCTAACAGAAGAGATCAAAAACCTCAAAATGAAGAAATCATTTACAGGGACATTGGAACCGATTGATTTGTTTACTTTAATGCATTATTAACATTATCCGTTTGTTTAAATGATTATCTGTTTTACTTAACAACTTTCTACAGTTTAGGTTTTGACATCACCACAAAGGGGGAAATTGTTAGACATGAATTTTATTGTGGCGATGATAACTAAAACCAGTAGACCAGCAGACCAGAACTAACTTATCAGTAGCTGCTGTTCTAGTAAAACTAAATCAGTAAAAAAGGGATAACAATACAAAACCAGTAGAGAACGTTTTCTAACGTTGCTATCTTAATTGTTACCGTTAAAGAGTTCCTAGTACTAGTATTCATTGCAGCATTAAATACTATACGGAGTCATTTAATGCATATTACCCAATTAAGTATAAAACAAGACTGATTGTTTTATAGCTCTTCTGCAGGAACTTGTTTCGGTAATAAAGCTGATTGTATCAGTTATCTGAAGACTTCTCTGATTGTGAACGTTGAACTCAGTCGATTATATATATACTTGGATTAAATCCTTGTTCGACACGACGCTTCGCATAATATCATTTTCAAGGAACAAAGCTACTCTCTTATCAGACGAATATCAGTATTCCTTGAGCATTTTAAAAGTTCAACACAAAGAAAAGTAGCACACGCTTCATAGCTTATATCTGATCTTTTGTAGATCATCTTGTGCTACTAATTCTTACACATTTCACGATCTTTACTGCACTTATAATTTATCAGAAGAGTCTGTAATCTGAAAAGAATCTTTTCAGAACTTTGTGTTTCGCATTTTTGTGAGTTGAGAAACTAAGAGTTTCAGTAGGCTGAGGTGTAAGTCCTTCTGAAGTGGGTGTGTACAAGTGTTGTACTGTAATATCCAAAGTCTTTTAGTTATACCTTCTGGAAACAGAAGAAGGGGAGACGTAGAAGAGTTTATCTTCGAACTTCCATAAACAACTGCTGCCTACTGTTTTATTGTTTTTCAACTACTTCATCAGATTGTTTCCGCACGTTTTATTGTAATCAGGTGAAAGTATTCACACAAGATCAACTACTATCCTTAACAGGATTTTAGTACCTCATCAGAACGAAAAACGAGTAGAGTTTATTCACCCTCCTCTAAACTCAACTTCGATCCTCAACAAACTCTTTAAAAAATATTTGCTTTTAAGATTTGTCTTCAATCGTTTTTAGCCGGTTGAAAGATTTTCTTAAACGGTTAGAATATGAACCACGTGAAAAGTGTGGAAGACGATTCAATATTTCTAATGATATTTTCAACCGGTTGGCAATCTAAACAACAAGATATAGTTTGAAATGTAAAAACTTGTGAAAAGTAAAGACACGAGAATTTTATGGATGTTCGGAGAAAAACATTTATACCCCTTTCTTCCTCTGTACGAAGGATTCCACTAAAAGACTTGTCTGATATATAAATTTTTTTTAAAAAAATTGCTACTAAAATATTTAAATTTCTTATTATAGCTAACTTTCTTAATTGTTCTATCAGATTCATATTTTATGAAATTATTAGTATATTAACATTCATGATTATTGATATAAATTATACTAAATAATTTATTAAATTTTTTACTTTCAATTCTCAGTTAAAAAATCATAAAATATATTAATTTTAAACTTCATATTATTATATTATTATATATTTATCATGTTATTATATTGTATTATTGGATATATAATTATTTTTTTTCTTATATCTTCTTGTGATACTATGATTTATTATTTAATCAGAAACTACACTAAAATATAATTACAAATTTTCATTAAAATCATAAAATAACATGTAGAAAGAAAATTAAAAGGATAAAATATTTAAAGTTAATATAAATATGAATATGTGAGAAAATTAATATAGGCGTTACATTTTATTTTTGAAGTGATATAAATTATTACAATCAATATATATTGTAGTGATAATTCATTAGAATTTGTTAGACTATTAATTATATGTTATGCGGTACAAAATTTTTTTACCTTTTTCTTTAGAATCATATATCATAGATAAATTAATTTTCATATACATTAGTTAATGAAAAATATTTTAAAAGTATATAATTTATATTTTTCATTAAACTATCAATTAAAATTATATATATATATATATATATATATATATATATATATATATATATATTATGTATTTGTATGTGTTTACTGATTGTATATTGTTGGGATCAGGAAAGAATTTAGACGTGGTGAATAAACTTTTTAAAAATATATATATATATATATATATTATGTATTTGTATGTGTTTACTGATTGTATATTGTTGGGATCAGGAAAGAATTTAGACGTGGTGAATAAACTTTTTAAAAAATATTTGCTTTTAAGATTTTTCTTCAATCGTTTTTATGCGGTTGAAAGATTTTCTTAAACGGTTAGAATATGAACCACGTGAAAAGTATGAAAGACGATTCAATATTTCTAATGATATTTTCAACCGGTTGGCAATCTAAACAACAAGATATAGTTTGAAATGTAAAAACTTGTGAAAAGTAAAGACACGAGAATTTTATGGATGTTCGGAGAAAAACATTCATACCCTTTTCTTCCTCTGTATGAAGGATTCCACTAAAAGACTTGTCTGATATATAAATTTTTTTAAAAAATTTGCTACTAAAATATTTAAATTTCTTATTATAGCTGACTTTCTTAATTGTTCTATCAGATTCATATTTTATGAAATTATTAGTATATTAACATTCATGATTATTGATATAAATTATACTAAATAATTTATTAAATTCTTTACTTTCAATTCTCAGTTAAAAAATCATAAAATATATTAATCTAAAACTTCATATTATTATATTGTTATATATTTATCATGTTATTGTATTATTGCATATATAATTATTTTTTTCTCATATCTTCTTGTGATACTATGATTTATTATTTAATCAGAAACTACACTAAAATATAATTACAAATTTTCATTAAAATCATAAAATAACATGTAGAAAGAAAATTAAAAGGATAAAATATTTAAAGTTAGTATAAATATGAATATTTGAGAAAATTAATATAGGCGTTACATTTTATTTTTGAAGTGATATAAATTATTACAATCAATATATATTGTAGTGATAATTCATTAGAATTTGTTAGACTATTAAATATATGTTATGCGGTACAAAATTTTTTTACCTTTTTCTTTAGAATCATATATCATAGATAAATTAATTTTCATATACATTAGTTAATGAAAAATATTTTAAAAAGTATATAATTTATATTTTTCATTAAACTATCAATTAAAATTATATATATATATATATATATATATATATATATATATATATATATATATATATATATATATATATATATATATATATATATATATATTATGTATTTGTATGCGTTTACTGATTGTATATTGTTGGGATCAGGAAAGAATTTAGACGTGGTGAATAAACTTTTTAAAAATATTTGCTTTTAAGATTTGTCTTCAATCGTTTTTATGCGGTTGAAAGATTTTCTTAAACGGTTAGAATATGAACCACGTGAAAAGTATGAAAGACGATTCAATATTTCTAATGATATTTTCAACCGGTTGGCAATCTAAACAACAAGATATAGTTTGAAATGTAAAAACTTGTGAAAAGTAAAGACACGAGAATTTTATGGATGTTCGGAGAAAAACATTCATACCCTTTTCTTCCTCTGTATGAAGGATTCCACTAAAAGACTTGTCTGATATATAAATTTTTTTAAAAAATTTGCTACTAAAATATTTAAATTTCTTATTATAGCTGACTTTCTTAATTGTTCTATCAGATTCATATTTTATGAAATTATTAGTATATTACAATTCATGATTATTGATATAAATTATACTAAATAATTTATTAAATTCTTTACTTTCAATTCTCAGTTAAAAAATCATAAAATATATTAATTTAAAACTTCATATTATTATATTGTTATATATTTATCATGTTATTGTATTATTGCATATATAATTATTTTTTTCTCATATCTTCTTGTGATACTATGATTTATTATTTAATCATAAACTACACTAAAATATAATTACAAAATTGCATTAAAATCATAAAATAACATGTAGAAAGAAAATTAAAAGGATAAATATTGAAAGTTAGTATAAATATGAAATATTTGAGAAAATTAATATAGGCGTTACATTTTATTTTTGAAGTGATATAAATTATTACAATCAATGTATATTGTAGTGATAATTCATTAGCATTTGTTAGACTATTAATTATATATTATGCGGAATAATTAGGCTACTAATTAATTATATATTATGTGGGATAAATAAATAAAATTTATTTTTACACTACAACAATTAGAAATTTACATATATATATCTTTATTGAATCTATGATTTGTATTGATGAAGATGTCTTTTTTATCTTTCGACAATTGGAAAGTTACATTTTATTATTGAAATGGTATAAATTACTACTGTAATGCCCTAGATTTTATATCACGTTAAGCGAAGATTATTGAAATTGAATTGATGTGATTATTAAAGGGCTATTACGAGACAAGATTGAGCCAAGTATACGAATGGCATAACTTGGGGACAGAGAGTCTGGCGCCCGAGCGGTAGTTTTTGACCGCCCGAGCGCCAGTGTTCATCAAAGTTACGTTGCGGGCAGAAGAGTTGGCGCCCGGGCGGTAGTTTTTGACCGCCCGAGCGCCAAGGGTGCGACTTAAAATTTCTTGGACAGAGACTACCGCGCTCGAGCGGTAGTTTAGCACCGCTCGAGCGCCGACCGAAATGTAAGAAAAATATGCCACGT
Source organism: Primulina eburnea (assembly GCF_022965805.1). Lineage (NCBI taxonomy): Eukaryota > Viridiplantae > Streptophyta > Magnoliopsida > Lamiales > Gesneriaceae > Primulina > Primulina eburnea. Next base: position 8,799,061 of record NC_133101.1, read on the forward strand.
CGCCGTACATGCAATGGGATGTATATAAGGTGCATTTCATCAGAATTCAATAGAAATCAAAAAGAAAGAAGCTCGACTTCGGTACTGTGTTCCTATCAACGCAGGCTACAACTGGACGTAAGTTTTACTACGTTTTGACATGCTTTGAAATTATGATGTTGTTGAAATTGAATACACGTCATATATGTTGTTCTTGGCATGTTAGACAGTATAGAATCGAAGTCAGATTAAGAAACAGACTGAAGATGGAATTGTTATGATTTTCAGAATGAAATTGACTGAGATGTGATATCAGATCTGTATGGTGGTTGATTGTAAACGTTTGGAATTGATATAGACTGATATAGTATTATCAGTATCGCAAGATTGTACTGTTATACTGTCAGAATTTGATAAAACAGAGATGTTGTGATTGGATTAGAATATTGATACAGAATATTGGTATTGTCATTGCCAGATTGAACAGTGACAGACTTTGAATCAAGACTTTGATTGTATCAGATCGACAGCAAGAAAGGTATAAATAAATGTTGATTAGGGATTGCACAACTCGAGTTAGGTTTGACTTGAGTTTCCCTAAATCACATACCTTATTTTATTGCATTGATATTTGCAGATTATCAAATTGATATGTTAATGTGTTGACTTAGAACAGAGTCAGAGTCCGAGTCTAGGGCAGATCAGCCTAGCTAGGGCAGAACCGCCGAGTCTTTCTCAGAACCGATAAGACTCTAGACTTACGGTGTATCGAAGAGCCTTAGATGTAGATCGACGTCTATCTCAGACACTCGATACAGCATACCAAAGCCTAAATTAGATTGGGATCCCTAGATTTGAGATAAGATAAGAATAGATCACGAGTCATTGATTCATGTAATCAGATTAGATACATGTTTGATGTTTGTTTATGCTTTGGTATATGTTTTATATGATTGCATTTACTACATTGTTTATACTGGGATATTTATATCTCACCGGAGTTATCCGGCTGTTGTCTTGTTTGTATGTGTGCATGACAACAGGTGGGACAGGTACAGGGTCACAGAGATGAAGACAGATCGAGATTAGAGTGGTGATACCGGACTTGGACTAGAGATAGGGTTTAAACACTTGATAGTAGTTGTTGAACCTGAGTATGTATGATTGTATATTTTATCAGATTTATACTTTTATACTGATATGTATAGGAGTTTGATTCCATTACCTTCCGCATTTTTCAAAAAAAAATTAGACCCTGATTATTATAATTGATTTAGTCCCAATAACGATTAAGAACATGATTAGCGTTCGGGTCCCCACAACAGGTGGTATCAGAGCGATAGATCCTTTAGATTGAGATAGAAGAGGCTAGTGAGCGGGGTAGATTGTGGTTTTCTTTCCTGCTTTTGAATGCTAGCATGTCTTACTGCTTTATTACATGTTACTTGTTTATCTGATTTGATATAGTAATGTGTTTTATTGAGATTAGATCAGTACTGATTCTAGATCAGCAGTAAGATGATCAGAGGAGGATTGCAACAGAATTGTTGTACTTGTTACTAATCTATTTGATTATTAGATATGCCTCCGAGACGAGTACCAGAACAGGGAAGTACATTTAATCCTACAATGAATGTAACACCGACTCCAATGGAAACCTTACTGAAGATGTTTCAGTCTTTTCATCCGCCGACTTTGAAAGGCACAGAGAACGCTGTAGAGTGTGAGAGTTGGCTTGATGATATTGAGATGCTGTTCGAATCCTTGGAGTATACAGATGAGAAGAGGGTGAAATTAGTTGGACACCAGTTACGCGACGTTGCCAAGGACTGGTGGATTACGAGGAAGAGAGCCATGGAGCATAGAGGTACGAATATTACCTGGAATATATTTAGAACTGAATTTTATCAACGATTCTTTCCAGTGTCGTACCGGAAGGATAAGGGGGCAGAGTTTGCCAATCTAAAGCAAGGACAGATGAATATAGAGGAGTACGTGTCAAAGTTCTCCTCCTTGCTGAAATTTGCTCCACATGTGGCTGACAGCGAAGAAGCTACTGCTGACCAGTTCATCAATGGCCTAAACCCCGACGTTTTCACATTGGTGAACACAGGGCGACCGAATAATTTTACTGATGCCCTGAACAGAGCTAAGGGAGCAGAAGCCGGCCTGATGAGGCAGAAAGGGGCTTCATTTGTGTCCCAGCACCGAGACCACAGCAACCACCTCCCAGATTCGAGGGTGGCAGCAGTAGTGGAGGAAAGAAAGAATTTTTGAAAGCCAGGGGAAAACAATTCAAGAAATCTGGCAGTAGTTCTTCCAGCTCCGGTGGTTCCAGACTAAGCCAGAGTTACACTGGAGTTTATTGCAAGACTTGCAGAGGAAGACATGCTACTGAGCAATGCCAGGGAGTGACTGGTAGTTGAAATTTCTGTAAACAGCCGGGACACTTTGCTAAAGTGTGTCCACAGAGAGGTTCGCAGAGAACTCAGGGGGCCGAGTCATCGGGATCAGCAGCACAGACTGAGAGACGATCAGCTGCTGTTCATACATTCTAGCCAGCGCCAGCTCAGTCACAGCAGAGGCCAGGAGGAAGCCAGACAGTTGGTCAGCCTCCTAGACAGCAGGCCAGAGTCTTCGCTTTGACAGAGGAGCAGGCCCAGGAAGCACCAGATGACGTTGTTGCAGGTAACTGTTCTTTATGTGGTTACTCTGCTTATGTACTGATTGATACCGGTGCTTCACACACATTTATTTCTGAACGATTTGCATTGAGTCATGCATTGCCTGTAGAGTCTTTAGCTACTGTAGTGTCGGTATCTTCGCCTTTGGGGATAGGTTTGATATCTGTAAATTCTGTTAAGCGTTGTGTACTACAGTATGACGGGCATGAGATTGAGTTAGATTGCATCGTACTTGGGTTGTCCGATTTTGATTGTATTATCGGTATTGATATGCTGACCAAGTACAGAGCTACAGTTGATTGTTTCCACAAGATAGTGAGATTCAGACCAGATATGGCTGAAGAGTGGAAATTTTACGGTAAGGGTTCTAGATCGAGAATTCCTTTAGTATCCGTACTATCTATGACTCGATTGTTACAGAAAGGAGCAGAAGGATTCCTTGTATATTCAGTAGATTTACTGAAGTCGAGTCCAGCATTGGCAGATCTGCCAGTGGTACGTGAGTTTGCTGACGTCTTCCCAGATGAGATCCCGGGATTACCTCCAGTTAGAGAGATAGACTTCAGCATTGAACTGATGCCAGGTACAATACCAATTTCTAGAGCTCCGTACAGAATGGCACCAGTTGAATTGAAAGAATTGAAGGATCAGTTGGAAGATTTACTGGCCAAGGGGTACATCAGACCGAGTGTTTCTCCTTGGGGTGCTCCAGTATTGTTTGTAAGAAAGAAAGATGGTTCGATGAGACTCTGCATCGACTATCGGCAACTGAACAAGGCAACGATAAAGAATAAATATCCTTTGCCTCGTATTGATGATTTATTCGATCAGTTGCAGGGTTTTTCAGTATATTCCAAGATCGATTTGAGATCGGGATATCATCAGTTGAGAGTCAGAGATTCTGATATCTCAAAGACGGCATTCAGAACCAGGTATGGACACTATGAATTTATTGTCATGCCGTTTGGTCTGACGAATGCTCCAACTGTATTCATGGGATTGATGAACCGTATCTTCCAGAAATATCTCGATGATTTTGTGATTATTTTCATCGATTATATTTTGATTTATTCAAAGAATATGAGTGAGCATGCTGAGCATTTAAGAACTGTGTTGCGAATTCTAAGAGCTGAGAAATTATATGCTAAACTGTCGAAATGTGAGTTTTGGCTAAGACAAGTAGTATTTCTGGGTCATATTATATCTGGAGATGGTATATCAGTTGATCCCAGTAAAGTGGAAGCCGTGATTTCTTGGCCAAGACCGACATCAGTACCTGAAATTCGCAGTTTCATGGGTTTAGCAGGATATTACCGTCGTTTCATTAAATATTTCTCGAGTATAGCTAAACCAATTACTCAGCTGACTCAGAAGAATGCTCCATTTATTTGGTCTGAAGAATGTGAGACCAGTTTTCTGGAGTTCAAGAAGAGGTTGACCAGTGCACCGGTGTTAACTATTCCATCCGGTACTGGTGATTTTGTGGTTTATTGCGACGCTTCTCACAGAGGGTTGGGATGTGTGCTAATGCAACGAGGGCATGTTATCGCTTATGCCTCAAGACAGCTTAAACCACATGAGACTCGCTATCCAATTCATGACCTAGAATTGGCAGCCATTGTCTTTGCATTAAAGATATGACGACATTATCTTTATGGTGAAAAGTTTGAGATATATTCTGATCATAAGAGTTTGAAATATCTATTTTCACAATCTGAATTGAATATGAGGCAACGAAGATGGCTTGATTTGCTTAAAGATTTTGATTGTGAAATCAAATACTATCCAGGAAAGTCTAATGCAGCAGCTGATGCAATGAGTCGAAAGGTATGTTCTTTATCCTTATCGACGATTGGTGTTTCAAATTTGATAGAAGACCGCTGTTTGTCTGGATTAAAATTTGAAACAGATTATAAACCGTTGAGACTTTATACGGTGTAAATAGAACCAGAGCTGATTATGAGAATTAAGGCAGCTCAGAAAGTTGATCAGAATGTACAGAAATCAATATCGATGGTTAGAGCAGGACATCGATCGGAGTATCAAGTACGTGATAACGTCTTGTATGTGAATAATCGTCTGGTTGTGCCGAATGTTTCAGATTTGAGACGACAGATATTGTCAGAAGCGCACAACAGTCGATTCAGTATTCATCCTGGTGGCAGAAAGATGTATAACGATTTGAAAAGACAGTTCTGGTGGAAACAAATGAAGACTGACATCGCCGAATTTGTTTCCAAATGTCTGAATTGCCAGCAGGTGAAAGCAGAAAGAAAGAAACCAGGAGGGTTATTACAGAGTTTGTCCATTCCTGAATGGAAATGGGATCATATTTCTATGGATTTCGTGACGCAGTTGCCGCGTTCCTCCAAAGGTTATGATGCGATTTGGGTCGTGATTGAGAGATTGACCAAATCCGCATGTTTTATTCCGTACAAGATGACGTACAGATTTGACCAGATGGCAGAGATCTATGTCAGAGAAGTGGTCAGATTGCATGGAGTGCCGAAGTCGATTGTATCAGATCGTGATCCTCGATTTACTTCGCATTTCTGGCAGAGTTTACAGCAGGCTCTCGGTACGAAGTTACACCTGAGTACCGCATATCATCCACAGACCGACGGACAGTTAGAGCGGACTATCCAGACACTGGAAGATATGCTGAGAGCAGTAGTGCTAGATTTTGGCACTAATTGGCAAGATACATTGCCTCTTTGTGAGTTTTCGTACAACAACAGCTATCAGACGAGTATTGAGATGGCACCATTTGAAGCGTTGTACGGAAAGAAGTGCAGATCCCCTCTCTATTGGGATGATATCTCTGAAGTGCCTGAGATTGGACCTGATATGATCAGAGATATGACAGAAAAAGTGAAGCTCATTCGAAAGAGGATGAAGGCAGCGCAAGACAGACATGACAAATATGCCAATGTTCGACGTAGACCGTTGGTATTTGAGGCAGGAGACCGAGTTTTCTTAAAGATTTCACCTTTCAGAGGAGTTGTCAGATTTGGCAAGAAAGGGAAACTGTCTCCACGATACATCGGGCCTTATGAGATTCTCGAGAAGATAGGAGATCGTGCCTATCGACTCGCTTTACCACCTTCATTATCTGGGATACATGATGTCTTTCATGTATCGTTACTAAGGAAATACCTTCCTGATGCTTCACATGCTATACAACCAGACGAGGCCGAGCTTGATGAATCTCTGAGCTATGTTGAAAAACCGATTCAGATTATTGATCGCAAAGAAAAACAGCTCAGAACGAAAATGATTCCACTTGTGAAAGTGCAATGGACTCGTCATGGTGTAGAAGAAGCAACCTGGGAAACAGAATCAGATATGAGACAAGAGTTCCCAGAGTTATTTCGATGATGTAAATTTCTTATACAGTTTTGTATATACTTCTTAGTGATACGAATGAAATGCCTGTGATTTCGAGGACAAAATCGTATCTTAGGGGGGGGGAGAAATGTAATGCCCTAGATTTTATATCACGTTAAGCGAAGATTATTGAAATTGAATTGATGTGATTATTAAAGGGCTATTACGAGACAAGATTGAGCCAAGTATACGAATGGCATAACTTGGGAAAAGAGAGTCTGGCGCCCGAGCGGTAGTTTTTGACCGCCCGAGCGCTAGTGTTCATCAAAGTTACGTTGCGGGCAGAAGAGTTGGCGCTCGGGCGGTAGTTTTTGACCGCCCGAGCGCCAAGGGTGCGACTTAAAATTTCTTGGACAGAGACTGCCGCGCTCGAGCGGTAGTTTAGCACCGCTCGAGCGCCGACCGAAATGTAAAAAAAATATGCCACGTCGCCGTACATGCAATGGGATGTATATAAGTTGCATTTCATCAGAATTCAGTAGAAATCAAAAAGAAAGAAGCTCGAGAATTTCCTCCGGAAATCTAGAAATCAAAAAGAAAGAAGCTCGAGAATTTCCTCCGGAAATCCTTACGCCTTTATATTTCAATCCGTCCGTCCAAATTTAAATCTGACTTCGATACTGTGTTCCTATCAACGCAGGCTACAACTGGACGTAAGTTTTACTACGTTTTGACATGCTTTGAAATTATGATGTTGTTGGAATTGAATACACGTCATATATGTTGTTCTTGGCATGTTAGACAGTATAGAATCGAAGTCAGATTAAGAAACGGACTGAAGATGGAATTGTTATGATTTTCAGAATGAAATTGACTGAGATGTGATATCAGATCTGTATGGTGGTTGATTGTAAACGTTTGGAATTGATATAGACTGATATAGTATTATCAGTATCGCAAGATTGTACTGTTATACTGTCAGAATTTGATAAAACAGAGATGTTGTGATTGGATTAGAATATTGATACAGAATATTGGTATTGTCATTGCCAGATTGAACAGTGACAGACTTTGAATCAAGACTTTGATTGTATCAGATCGACAGCAAGAAAGGTATAAATAAATGTTGATTCGGGATTGCACAACTCGAGTTAGGTTTGACTTGAGTTTCCCTAAATCACATACTTTATTTTATTGCATTGATATTTGCAGATTATCAGATTGATATGTTAATGTGTTGACTTAGAACAGAGTCAGAGTCCGAGTCTAGGGCAGATCAGTCTAGCTAGGGCAGAACCGCCGAGTCTTTCTCAGAACCGATAAGACTCTAGACTTACGGTGTATCGAAGAGCCTTAGATGTAGATCGACGTCTATCTCAGACACTCGATAAGCATACCAAAGTCTAAATTAGATTGGGATCCCTAGATTTGATATAAGATAAGAATAGATCACGAGTCATTGATTCATGTAATCAGATTAGATACATGTTTGATGTTTGTTTATGCTTTGGTATATGTTTTATATGATTGCATTTACTACATTGTTTATACTAGGATATTTATATCTCACCGGAGTTATCCGGCTGTTGTCTTGTTTGTATGTGTGCATGACAACAGGTGGGACAGGTACAGGGTCACAGAGATGAAGACAGATCGAGATTAGAGTGGTGATACCGGACTTGGACTAGAGATAGGGTTTAAACACTTGATAGTAGTTGTTGAACCTGAGTATGTATGATTGTATATTTTATCAGATTTATACTTTTATACTGATATGTATAGGAATTTGATTCCATTACCTTCCGCATTTTTAAAAAAAAATTAGACCCTGATTATTATAATTGATTTAGTCCCAATAACGATTAAGAACATGATTAGCGTTCGGGTCCCCACAACTACAACCAATGTATGTTGTAATGATAATTTATTAGCATTTCCTACAATTTATATATATATTTATATATATCCTTATATGATTTTTTGAATTCATGTTAATAAAGAAGACATTTGTATCTTTTCACAATTGGAAAACAAATGAGTGATGCACACTTTTATATGTAAATAGATATAAGTATATAACTAATAATTTTAATAATTGAATATGTGAAGGGAATTATGTCCGTTCACAATTGAAAAACTTTTCTATCATCCACACTTTTAATTATAGGTATATAATTCACAATTGGAAAACAAATTAGTGATGCACACTTTTATAGGTAAATAGATATAATCTATATCAATATAAATATACATATTGAATTGTGAATTTCCTCTATTTTCCTCACTAAAATTGTACTCTAAAGACACTTTGTCTTCCATTTATGTAATTAGTTAATTATTATTAATTCATTGACTAATTATTATTTATTACTCTTTCAATCACTTTTTCAAGAAAATCATTATCATAAATACATGTTTATTTTTTGTTTGTTTTTCATCTATTCATTTAATCTATAGCTATATAAATATACAGATTGAATTATGAATTTCCTCTATTATCCTCACTAAAATTGTACTCTAACGACACTTTGTCTTCCATTTATGTAATTAGTTAATTATTATTAATTCATTGACTAATTATTATTTATTACTCTTTCACTCACTTTTTCAGGAAAATCATTATCATAAATATATGTTTATTTTTTGTTTGTTTTTCATCTATTCATTTAATAATAATAATTATTATATTTTTATTTTAAATTTAAAATTATTTATTTTAATATTTACATTGACATCAAATTCACAAAATATCACTATCATAATGTTATAAATTTAAATAATCTATATTATCTATATAAATATATAGATTGAATTGTGAATTTCCGCTATTATCCTCACTAAAATTGTACTCTAATGATACTTTGTCTTCCATTTATGTAATTAGTTAATTATTATTAATCCATTGACTAATTATTATTTATTACTCTTTCACTCACTTTTTCAAGAAAATCATTATCATAAATACATGTTTATTTTTTGTTTGTTTTTCATCTATTCATTTAATCTATAGCTATATAAATATACAGATTGAATTATGAATTTCCTCTATTATCCTCACTAAAATTGTACTCTAACGACACTTTTTCTTCCATTTATGTAATTAGTTAATTATTATTAATCTATTGACTAATTATTATTTATTACTCTTTCACTCACTTTTTCAGGAAAATCATTATCATAAATATATGTTTATTTTTTGTTTGTTTTTCATCTATTCATTTAATAATAATTATTATTATATTTTTATTTTAAATTTAAAATTATTTATTTTAATATTTACATTGACATCAAATTCACAAAATATCACTATCATAATGTTATAAATTTAAATAATCTATATTATCTAGATAAATATACAGATTGAATTGTGAATTTCCGCTATTATCCTCACTAAAATTGTACTCTAATGATACTTTGTCTTCCATTTATGTAATTAGTTAATTATTATTAATCCATTGACTAATTATTATTTATTACTCTTTCACTCACTTTTTCAAGAAAATCATTATCATAAATACATGTTTATTTTTTTTTTGTTTTTCATCTATTCATTTAATCTATATCTATATAAATATACAGATTGAATTATGAATTTTCTCTATTATCCTCACTAAAATTGTACTCTAACGACACTTTGTCTTCCATTTATGTAATTAGTTAATTATTATTAATCCATTGACTAATTATTATTTATTACTCTTTCACTCACTTTTTCAGGAAAATCATTATCATAAATATATGTTTATTTTTTGTATGTTTTTCATCTATTCATTTAATAATAATAATTATTATATTTTATTTTAAATTTAAAATTATTTATTTTAATATTTACATTAACATCAAATTCACAAAATATCACTATCATAATGTTATAAATTTAAATAAATTGTTAATCTATCTATACTAATATAAATATATGAATGTGAACTGTGAATTTACATAAATATCATTATCTTCATTTAATAATAATCATTAATACATGTTTTCTTTCTCATCAAATTAATAGAAAATCACTATCATAATGTTATAAATTTAAATAAATTTTTAGTATTACGAACATTCAGGTAATAATCTATATCTATACAAATATACAGATTGAATTGTGAATTTCCTCTATTATCCTCACTAAAATTGTACTCTAATGACACTTTGTCTTCCATTTATGTAATTAGTTAATTATTATTAATCCATTGACAAATTATTATTTATTACTATTTCACTCATTTTTTCAAGAAAATCATTATCATAAATACATGTTTATTTTTTGTTTTTCATCTATTCATTTAATAATAATATTATTTTATTTTTATTTTTAAATTTAAAATTATTTATTTTAATATTTACATTAACATCAAATTCACAAAAAATCACTATCATAATGTTATAAATTTGAATAAATTGTTAATCTATCTATACTAATATAAATATATGAATGTGAACTGTGAATTTACATAAATATCATTATCTTCATTTAATAATAATCATTAATACATGTTTTCTTTCTCATCAAATTAATAGAAAATCACTATCATAATGTTATAAATTTAAATAAATTTTTAGTATTACGAACATTCAGGTAATAATCTATATCTATACAAATATACAGATTGAATTGTGAATTTCCTCTATTATCCTCACTAAAATTGTACTCTAATGACACTTTGTCTTCCATTTATGTAATTAGTTAATTATTATTAATCCATTGACAAATTATTATTTATTACTATTTCACTCATTTTTTCAAGAAAATCATTATCATAAATACATGTTTATTTTTTGTTTTTCATCTATTCATTTAATAATAATATTATTTTATTTTTATTTTTAAATTTAAAATTATTTATTTTAATATTTACATTAACATCAAATTCACAAAAAATCACTATCATAATGTTATAAATTTGAATAAATTGTTAATCTATCTATACTAATATAAATATATGAATGTGAACTATGAATTTACATAAATATCATTATCTTCATTTAATAATAATCATTAATACATGTTTTCTTTCTCATCAAATTCATAGAAAATCACTATCATAATATTATAAATTTAAATAAATTTTTAGTATTACGAACATTAAGGTAATAATGGGAAGACGAATAGAGATGAGTGTGATTGAATAAAATTAAATTATTAATAAATATTCAGGTCATATAAAACATTTTTTCCTATTTAGAATGTGGATATATTTAGATTATTTATGTATCAACAAAAATACGTGATTGAGAGAAAATGTTTGTATGTAAGTGATTTCATTGCAAACATTTAAGTTATTTAATCAATTTTCAATATATGATGCTAAATACATATTACTAAATAATATATTATCTATTAATCTATTAAATTTATGACTTTCATTTGTGAGCTTACTATTATATTATTTTTTTGTTTTACAATTTGTCATGTTAATGATGTTATTTAAGTCATTTTTTTATCTTAGTTTAATAAGATCATTAATAGTGTATTTAACTCAATCAAACTAATTATTATTTTAATTTACTTTTAAATTTAATTTCAATTACTTATATTTATATATTGTCATCAAATAATAATAGGAAGACAAGGGGAGATGAGTCGGATTGAATAAAAATAAATTATTAATAAATATTAATGTCATACAAATTTTCTTTCTCCCATTTAGAATAAAAATATTTTCAAACTCTTTATGTGTCAATAGAGATATGTGATTGAGAGAAATATTTGTCTGTAAGTGATTTCAAACACTATTTTTAAGTTATTTAGTCAATTTTTTTTTATAAATGCTACTAAATAAATATTACTAAATAATATGCTTCATTTGATCATTTTGTGTTCTTGCAATGAGAGGAGTTTTTTTACCCTAGCGTTAACATGTTTGATTGTTATATATCATTTGTATTGATCATATAATTGTGTTTGGATTGTTTATGTGATTTGTTTGTTTGCACAAAGAAAAGAGAAAACAAAATCAAATATCCAACAAAAATAGTTATTTTCAATTTTTTATTGTTGAGATATTTTGTTAATTTTTAAACACATAATGCATGTTTTCTGTTTGCTTAGATTACTTAGTTTGAAATGACTTAGAAAATATTAAAAAAATTGAAATATTTCTTCGTTTTTACCTTATGTCTCAAATATCAAGAGATAATATTTTTTATTTATTGGAGCAAATGTATTTCCAAACTTCTGTCTATAAATCAATATTTAAATTTTTTACGATATTATTATATTCTCTAATCAATTTTGTATCCTTAGATTGATAGAAGGCATTTTAATTTGAGTTTTTATATTCTTGCTTATATTACTTATTATGAAAATAATAGGTGAACTTCAAAATTCGGTAGGTCTAAGAGTCCTCTGGTGAACGACAAATATGGATAAATTATTAAAATATATAATATCCAGTAGATTTTTGGCATGCGATTTTGTTCTAATTCAATGATTATGCATGATCCTAAATTTTAATTATATCACAAGTTAACGCATGCTTTGTTGTTGCTAGATATATTTTGTCAATAGTCTAATATTTTTCTATGGTTTAAGAAAAATTGTGTGACTTTGTATTATATTTTTACGGCTGCTTTTCTAAATGGTTTTATTATGATTTCAAGGCACCATTTTTCATTTGTGTTTTTTTAAAGAAGTGGAATGAATATCTATAAAACGATGACATTAATAAGGCGTCTTCTCTTTATTTGAAAAAAAATATTGGAAAATTTATACAAATTGTGAATAATATGAGTTAATATTTAATTTGAGAGTGATGTATGTTTTTTATTGCTCGTATATACTTTAATTTCTTTGTTATTGTACTAAATAAGTTATTTTTAAACTTTGAGTTATCATTTTTTTTTTTATCGAGGTTGTTTGTGTTATGATTTTTTTTTTCGTTTTGGTTAGTATTGTTAGCGGTAATTGATTTTTCTGATATTATATGATGTGTCTTGTTGTTTATATAAAAATAAGTATGAGAGTACACCAATCAAAGCCACGTATTTTGGGTCTTCTGTTCTACGAAGAGAATAATTAATGATTTCTGTGAATTATATAATTTCTTGGTTTTTCATACATATAGTCTACGAAATGCGTCAAATTTTGAACAAAAAAGTTAAGACAAACATAATGGATGAAAAAAAAAAGAGACGTGTTAAATATAAAAAATGTTGTGTATTACTATGTTGTGTGCAATAATTGTCCCTGCTTGGTAGAGCGGTCGAACCGTGGTGCTTGAGCTGCTATGCGGTTTAAAAGGTTTGAGTTGCACCATTACTACTAGCTATAGTTTTTGGTAAAGCGGCAAGCGCTCGGTCCTACAATTGGTATCAGAGCTTAGGTCACATGTTCGATTCCCATTGATTGCAAGGAGTGCAATTTTTGGGAGGGAGATTGTTGGGTGCAATAATTGTCCCTGATTGGTAGAGCGGCCGAACCGTGGTGCTTGAGAAGCGGTGCGGTTTAAAATATTTGAGTTGCGCCATTACTACTAACTATAGCTTTTGGTAAAACAGCAAGCGCTCGGTCCTACATACTCTGTCCTAATTTCCGTATGATATAATTCAAACACATTTTTTTTAGAGATATTTGAAATTAGGTTCAACTAAGTAACATTAAACATATATATATTTATTAAATCATATTTAAAGCAAAGTGTTAAGATCAAGAATGATTCAGTTAAATTAACATTTTATGCGGCACGATAAATGAAATGAAATTACCTACGATAATCTTTGTCGGTTCATGGAAATCATGTTCTTTTCAAAACATGCGTTCTTATCTGATTGGCATGTTGTTGATCAAATTTCAAGCCTTCAAGTACATACCATATAATCATTGAGAAAACTTTTCATCAAATTGTTGCACAACAGTGAAATGTGTACATATGTGATCAGTATACTAAATAAAGTCATGCCATTAAGCAATTTCACCAGGCCAGATAAAACAGAAGGTCAAAAGAGACAAGTTATGCTTTTCAACATGTAGTAAAATTTAAATAAAAAATTGACATATATAAACATGCATATCTTAAAATTTGTAACATATAAATTATCTTGTTTAGAATGGAAACTATTTCTATCACTATGTGGAACGACTTGGCAATACACAAAGGCCAATTGATGAAGCGCATTGAGTCTGAACATCCTATTGTTGTATTTTCCAATCTAACAATGCAAATCTTTCTCAGTATGTCATAAAACATTCTTTCTTCTTTCCCTAGATGTTTTTTTCAGCAAAAATTACTAATGTGTGGTGTAAATCGAAATAATGAAAACAGATGCACAACAGTTACAAACTACGCATACAACTGCAATGATTCTTGACTCACTATGTGACACCGCCAGAGTAATATAAACATGGTACATATTTCTAAATTTCTAACGCTTCGTCTTTGTGAGTTATACATTTCATTGGATAAAACAATATGATAAAGGAAATCGAAAATAAAGCTACTCCATGGTATGAAGCATGTGATCATTGTTTCCAAGTTGCTACAAAAATCAACAACAAAGCAAGTTGTGCCAATTGCATAAACTATCCAATTACCATCATTTCAAGGTAATAAAAAATACCAATACCCAACTCAAGTTTTAGATCACAATAACAAAAAGAGATGATCACTACTTTACTTGTTTATGTTACATGTACAGAATAACAATCACAATTGAAGATGAAATGAGACGGCAAGAATAACATTATTTGGAAAAGTTGCAACATCTTTTGTTGGATGTTCGGTTGAAGATTTCATTCAAATTCATGAGTATGTATAAGATAAAACAAACAAATGATTTTATATCTACATAAATAGAATATTTAGACTTTGCATCTAACAATAAAAATTTGCAATACAGAATTTACCAAATAAGCCATATAAAGATTTGCTAAATCAACCAAGCTCCAAGCTCCAAGCTCCACACATTCTTGTTCAAGTTGGATAATTCAGTGGAAAAACGTGATGGAGTGTTAAAGATTGTGGCAGAACTTATTGAGATACATGACAATTATCCAACAACATATGTCAATATCAAGAAACGGAGGTCTCGGAAGATTATCAAGTCAACTAAACAAAGCAATGTACCACCAAAGGTAGAAAAATCAAATGAATTCGATATAAACAGAAACATGAAGATCCATGAAGATGAAGATGAAGATGAAATAGAGATTCAAGATGACGAACCAATTGCCGAGTACAAAAGAAGAGCTAAAAAGATTAAAAAAAAACCGACAGGTGCAAAATCATTTCAGGAGGTCTTCAAATCAAAGACAAGAAAATGTGATGATTTCATTTGTAATCAAATAATTAAATATTTATCAATTAAAAATTATTCTTCTTTCAAAAATAATTTAAACATATTTAAATAATGTTATCATATACAGATTATCTATATTTCTCAACGTGCAACGCACGTGCATTTATCTAGTTAATAATTTAAATAAGTGAACATGTGAAGGGTAATTATGTTTGTTCACAATTGAAAAACTTTTCCATCATCCACACTTTTATAAGTATATAATATAATATAATATATAATAATATAATATATAGATTAGATTAATGTTGAAATTTGCGGCAAAAACTTGCAATTCATAACAAGTGAAAGGATTTTCTCCGGCACCTTAAACAAGATATGCTAACATTTGTTGGATGGCCCATCCTAATTCTTAAGAACTGCTGGATTAATCATGCAAGTGGCCGACAAAGTTTTTAGCTCTTGGAATAGAGCATATGTGTTCTATATATGTGTTTTGTGGTCTTTATGTACCATTCTTCCCTCTAAAACTATAGGAGTTTGACCAGGAGGTATACTCAAATAGCGTAAATATGGCCTGGTTAAGCTTCCGAATCATGATCATAATTTAGGCAAATTTTGCTTCCGCCACCTTGTGTCCTTGTCGAAGTTCATACTGAAAAATGTGCCTACACAACAAGCATATACTCTTTTAAGACATCATGTAGTACGTCATCATCTATTTACTGTTGGTAGAATCACGCCCTTGGCATGTGTTGAAGCCATACTGTTTATTGAAATGTGAAAAAAAATGATATAAATTTTTTACTTTTACTTTTAGGAGTTAGACTTCATGGTCATTCGCCTACTTAAGCAGGACAAATATCAGAACACTAGTTAAATGTGGTGAAACTTGACGCAATCAATGTGCGTGCATGTAAGAAAACATAGCATTTTTCACTGTAAGAAATACAAATGGTGACCACTTTTCTGCTTTTAGGTTATGAACCTTGTTAAAGAGGCAAAACGAGAAAGGAACACTCTGTCCAAAGAAGTTACGAAGATCAGCAATTGTGGGATCTCAGCTTGAGACTTGCCTATCTTAATCCTCTTTCCATGGATATAAATCCAATATAGTTTCTTGAATCTCGTAGATGCGCGGTACATTAGTTCCCATCCTTAAAATTAAAGTGGTTGCAGATCATGTTTTTCAAATTTTTGCAATGAATATATACATTTGAAAGTCAGCATCGATGCTGTTGCAGCAAACTCCTGTTTGCTGAAAACGTACGAGTGACGGTTCAACTCCTGTTTTGTGGCTTTTTAAGTACATCAAAGTCATTATTTATAATTTATGAAACCAATTAGATATATATATTAATCAAAGTCATTTTTATATTTTATGCATCGGTTGTTTTAATGTCAACTTGGAAATCGATATCATCATAATAAAATTACAGACAAACTTAGACTTGGTATTTTGTGGTCTCTTTCACCGTTGCAACTTGTAAATAAATTGCCATTTCTACACCTCAGTCTGATGATCACCATACTCGACGTTGACATTGACTTGGTGTTTCTATTTCCTCCAGTTTTATACAAAAACCGTGTGTTCCCAACATTTTCATCAACAAAGACTACAATGGCTAGAAAAAACATTGAAGCTCCGGCGATGGAATCGATTTGGGCACGACTTATTCATGCGCAGCCGTCTGGCGGTATGATCGTGTTGAGATCATACCCAATGACCAGGGCGACCGCACGACACCTTCTTATGTAGCTTTCAGCCCGGTAGAACGTCTCATAGGCGATGCCGCCAAGAATCTTGCCGCCATGAACCCAGCCAACACCATTTTTGGTTAGATGTTGCTATTAGCATTCACAGTTTAATTTATTGATCAATCCGCTTTTTTAGAGTTTTTTTTTTTGGGTTCCTGCCGTTGACTTGCTCATGTTTCTAATTATGATGATGTATTTTTTTTTCATATGTGTGATGTATATAGGTGACTAATAATGAAAAATATAATCACGAGAATTAGATAATGTTTAAAGTCGTTTGAATAACATCATGTTTATAAATATTTATCAATCTAAATATATCAAAACACAATACATAAAATACATCATGACAATAAATCATATATATTCACTTATTTATATGACACTAGGAATGTACACGTGCGATGCACGCAGGTGACTAATAATGAAAAATATAATCACGAGAATTAGATAATATTTAAAGTCGTTTGAATAACATCTTGTTTATAAGTATTTATCAATCTAAATATATCAAAACACAATACATATGTATCATGACAATAAATCATATATATTTACTTATTTATATGACATTTTTCAATCCGCGACATAATACAGCTCTCTTAAATGATAAATCAGCAAAAATATTTTTCATTCAAATATCATTCAAAATGAAAAAAACAATAAAAATAAAATTAACAAAATAGTGAATTTTACCAAAATCAAAGCTAGAATTTACTTAAATAGAGTACACATAAACAAACGTCAAATAAAATTCTCTTAAATTACTAAATTATCATAATAATGTTAAAATAAAATCATTAAACTTGTTCTTAAGGTAAATATCACTTTTGCTTTTGCTAACTTTTAACACATTGCGGATTTTATTTAATTTCTATGTTTTTTAGAATACATATTATAGATAATTAATTTTATATAAATTAATATCGGTGATTAATAATTTAAGAAAAATAAAATTTTAACATAATACAATTGAAATAAATATATATAGTAAAAAAACATATATAAATAAAATAATATGTAATACTCAATTAAAAAATTTATATGGAAAATTGTATTATATAACAAATGATAATAAATTATCAATATAATTCATATTTATTATAAAGATTATATTGATTAAATTTTTTAAAAGATTATATCATAAATTTAGTTTACAATTTAGAAGAAAAAAAAGAATGTGTATTAATGTCTAAATATATCTAAGATGGACAATGAATCAAAAAAATTGATTAAGAAATGTAAATAAATAATTTTTTTACATAAAATTTAGAAAATAAAGAAGAATGTTAATTAATATCCAAATCTATCTAAGATGTACAATAAATCACAAAAAAAAAACCTCTTAGAAAGACATATTAATTTAATTTGCTAACTTAAATGAACAAGAAAATGTAAAAAATAAAATTTTTAGCATAAAATTTAAGAAATAAGGAGGAATGTGTATTAATGTCCAAATTCATTTAAGATGAACAATCAATTACTAAAACACCTCTTAAGATAACTTAATAATTTAATTGGCCAACTTAAAGGAAGAACTACATATAAAAAAATTTATAATTGAAGTTATATAAAAAAATTTATAATTGAAGTTGTATATTTATATGTACGTTAGATTCATATCTTATCAGTTTCGGTATAAAATTGGGATTCTAATGTGACGCGTCAAACTGAGTCGTGTGCTTGTTTAGGTTGATCAAAAGTCAAAATTACCTGATTATAATCTCTCCACCAAGAACATAACGACCGAGTTTTGCTCTACTTCGGGTTGAACCATTTGCTGTTTTCCATTGCTCAATTCATTCTGCAGATGCTAAGAGGTTGATCGGTCGCAGATTTAGCGACCCTTCGGTCCAGAAGGATGTGAAACTCTGGCCTTTCAAGGTCGTTTCTGGCCCTGATGATAAACCCATGATTACGGTTACCTTCAAAGGTGAAGAGAAAAAATTTGTGGCCGAAGAGATTTCATCAATGATCCTCATCAAGATGAAAGAAAATGCGGAAGCTTTTCTTGGGTCAACAGTGAAAAAGGCAGTTATCACAGTACCTGCCAACTTCAACGATTCCCAGAGGCAAGCAACCAAGAATGCTGGAACCATTGCTGGGCTTAATGTCTTGCGTATTGTTGTTGAACCAACTGCTGCAGCCATTGCTTATGGTCTTGACAAAAAGTTTGATAGCTCTGGTAGAAAGAGTAATGTGCTTATTTTCGACCTCGGGGGTGGCACCTTTGATGTGTCTCTTCTCACTATGGAGAATAGCATGTTTACCGTTAAGGCCATTGCTGGTGACACCCACCTTGGAGGAGAGGATTTCGATGATAGAATGGTTAACCATTGTGTTCAAGAATTCAAGAGAAAACACAGGAAGGATATAAGTGACAATCCCAGAGCATTGAAAAGGCTGAGGACATCTTGTAAGAGGGCAAAGAGGAATCTAGCATCTGCAACAGAAACAAACATCGCAATCAATTGTTTGTATGATGGGATCGATTTTGACTACGAAATAACTCGTGCAAAATTCGAGGAACTTAACATGGATTTGTTCAAGAAATGCTTTAAACATGTTGAGGAGTGTTTGAATGAGGCTAAGATGGACAAGAATAGTATCGATGACGTGGTGCTCGTTGGTGGATCCACTAGAATTCCAAAGGTCCAACAAATGCTGAAAGAATATTTTAATGGTAAGGAGTTGTGTAGGAGCATTCATCCTGATGAGGCCGTTGCTTCTGGTGCAGCAATTCAAGCAGCATTATTAGCTGGCCAAGGCAATGCAGAGGTTAAGGGTATACTATTATGCGATGTCACGCCACTGTCACTTGGCGTGCATGTCGAAGGGGGTGTAATGAGTGTAATAATACCAAGAAACTCTGCTATTCCTACCAAGAAGGAGGAACAATTCATGACATGTGCTGACAACCAAAGCGTCGCGCTCATCCAAGTGTTTGAGGGAGAAAGGGCGAGAACCATGGATAACAATTTGTTGGGCAAATTCGAGCTCACAGGCATCCCACCAGCTCCAAGAGGCATCCCTAAAATAACCATCTGCTTTGATGTCGACGCCAATGGGATTCTGAATGTCTCTGCTGAAGATCAAACAACTGGAAATAAAAAAAACATCACAATCATCAATGACAAAGGCAGGTTATCTACCGAAGAGATCGAGAGAATGCTGCGAGAAGCCAAGTTATTTAAGGCAGAAGATGAGAAGCATAAAAGGAGAGTTGAGGCCAAGAATGCTCTGGAAAATTATGTCTACAGCATGAGAAATAAAATTAAAAATGATGACAATTTTGCTTTCAACTTGACATATTCAGACAAGAGAAAGTTTGAAAATGCGATTGAGCGCGCTAACGAGTGGTTGGGAAACAACCGAGACAGCGGAGAAGATCAGTTTAAGAATAAAATGAAAGAGCTAGAGAACATCTGCAATCCCATGATTGCCGATATGTATTCGGGTGGCAGTGGTCCAAAGATTGATGAAGTTAATTAATTCTCTTATTCCATAAACAATTGTAACATATTATAAGGTTGGTTTATTTTTTGATGAGTTTTATGAAATTTGATTTTGAACAGATGAATTGTACTCTGTATTATATGTTTGCTTTTATTTTTTCTGGTTGTGATGCAAAAAAAAAAAAATGATTTACTATTTCAATTTTTGGTAATGATTTTGTATCTTCAAATTTCATAAAACATTATATTGGACTGGTGATATCGTATAATAATAGAATTATTATTGGAAGTGATGAATAATTGTATTTAAAATAATAATTGTGTGGGAGAATCTGAAATAGGATGAATGTATATATAATTGCTAGACAGATATAATATTAATTGAACCAAATTATATTCTCGAATTCATTGCATTCCTTGATGGATACCATATTGGCGTTGGTAAAATGAGCGCAAATAACATGGAGTGAGCAACACAATTTTAAAATAATTTCTATAGTTCAATCATGATTTCATTATAAATTTGAAGATTCAGTTGATGGGGGATGTGCTAAAGATGAAAATAGAGAATACTTTGGTATAACCCGTGTTTAAAAAACATGAAAAAAAAAGGGGTCAATCATTTGGTTGATAATATTATGCATGTAAAAATTTTATAAATCAGACGTGGATAGTTTCGGAATGTAGTTTCTTGAAATGGTTTGAGGAAACAAGATAATGAAAATATTTGTCTATAGGATTCGGTAATTGATCAAATCTTCGCATATATAATGATCTAAGACAGCAAGGAAGCTTTCCATTGGAAGACATCTTCTGCTAGAGTTAGAAATTAAGTCAAAATCAGCGTAAAACCAGTTCCAAGTAAAATTCTGGCTAGTGCATTCAAAAGTGTTGGTTATCCTGCTTGTTTTGTTTCCTAGATAACATGGATAGATTAAATTTTTCTTTGCAACAGCTTTCATTAGTAAAATTCCAGCTGCTGAGAGATTACTTCTAACATGAAACAATTCGGCATTTGGGACATTTAATCTACATTTCATTCGCGACTCCAGATCGCATTATAGTAGCTGTTCGCCTTCAGTAACAACTAATCTTGATGCCAGAACCATCGTGCATGATCAGAACAATTACTATAGTTCAGTAGAAACATGGCAAAAACAATTAAATCCTTCTCTTTCCATGTAATCATTGACTTTTATATCATAGAAGAATGTCAATATCCATAAACATTGAACAAAATTAGTCACACTTCACAGCCAACTCAACCATCTTAATTTCTAGTATCTGTAATATTAGAACCAAGAAATATATAGCCATCAGCAACTTAATGTCGACAAATGGTCACAAATGTCTAACAACAAGATGACATAATCAGACAAATCGTGTTTCACAATTTAGGATACAACAATCATTGTGGTAGCAAATGCCAGTCATTGCTTGCATGTCGGATGATCAAACATACACACAATATATGCATTACATACCGATACAGCTTATTAATAGTTGTTGTAACCTTTATAAGTTGAATCAGTTGTAACCCAGAAAAGAACCATCACACAAGAAGAATGTGGAATCAGTTGAATATGTTTCCCATGTTTGGTTCTCATTTTGTGCCACCTGCTCATAAAATTCGGAATGCTGAGGTAGTGAGGTGGGATTTACAGTAGTTCAACATCACTTTCAAGCTTTTCCAATACTTTACTCATCCATGATCCGGTCTCATCTGTATGCACCACGACGTGACTATTGTCATTCCCCTCGTGATTTTCTCTTACGTTCATCCCCAATATGATGAATTCTTTCGATTTCAATGTCTTTACTTTTGTTTAAGTCATCATAAATCCATCGTGGAAAAGGCATTCCAACAAGGATCCTTATTACAGGGTATAATCATGCATCAAAAATTACAAAGGAAAAATCTTGACTAAATTAGAATAATTCAAGTTGTTACCGCTTCTGGTTTTCGTCTCCATCTCTTCTTTAATTAATCGATTCCAGACCCATGAACAATATTCCATGGTAATTTTACATAGAAGTCAAAACTACTAAATTAATATTTAATTAGAATATTTTAAATATATTAATTAAGTAATTGTAACGCTATCATAATCTCGATCGACTATTTGTCAATGACAATGTGATGAGAGTAAAAAATCTCGTTATTATAACGAAAATTGAAATTTCGAATATCAAAATTTTTCACAATTCATTTTTTGCGGCTGTTTATTTTGGTTCTCCTTTACTAAATTAGGAAATTGCACTATCCTAAAATAATTAGCAGTCAAACTAACTTTCACAAGTTCCAAATATGGAACACACATATAAACTATTTATGAGTTATCTGTTTGATATTCATCAAACTATAATTACCAAATTCTACTTCTTGAATTTGACTATTTAAATGGAACACAAAATTCAAC
Source organism: Primulina eburnea (assembly GCF_022965805.1). NCBI lineage: Eukaryota > Viridiplantae > Streptophyta > Magnoliopsida > Lamiales > Gesneriaceae > Primulina > Primulina eburnea. The sequence goes on from NC_133101.1 coordinate 8,821,918, forward strand.
ACTTTTGTGACCATCAATAGTTCAAGGACACAGCTACCAGTGAGTTCACAACTTCATGTTATTCAGGATAACATTTGTCATTGTTCGAGCTTACCCTATTTAGCTTCTTTCTTTTCATCAACATCTTGATCAAGAATATCAGAACTCAAGTCTGATTGCACCCATCAGATCATAATAAGAATGTCTAATATCATCACCCATGATTCACTCATCACTTATAGTGTCTGCAAAAACCAGTAGATTATGTTTAACGTACAGTTCGATCCCTTCAACATATATATCTTGATCGAATCTGAAACCATTAGAATATCGAGAGTTACAAATGAATTCAATAATGAAGTGACGTGTCTTTGAGTAATCATAATGACACTATGTGTGCAACTAAGAAAACATTTTTCCTTAAAGCACAACTCATATTATAGCTAGAGATTCTTTGTACTATTAACTTATCAGATCATATAGGATATCCACAAATATAGGTGAGAGGTGAATACATAACTATAATACATCATATCTTACGTATGTCGAAACTATACCCAACCTTCACCTGATGACCTTCGTGTAATCGGTAAACGAATCAGAGTACAATGCTAGTACGTAGATTCTCCATGTTGTCTCGATTCAAATGACTAATGGTGTATAACCATAACCGTGAACTTAATCCACTCGATAAATGATAACCACTTGGAAAGTTCGAGGGAGGATTGTTAAGTGCGATTATCGTATGATCATTCATCTTTATGATTTGACATCTCCATGTCAATACTATTAAACGTGGCATTAACTTCCCAAATGTTAGTCTCGAGCGACCTTTATCCTTATTTTAGATGGTTGAACTGACTTGAAACAAATTTAGAATATACAGTACACGTCTTAATGAATTTCATGATTTACATTGCAAGATAGACCTCAAGGTACTCTATCACATTCAATTATTTTATCTATGCAGCTTGCATTAATATACAATAAAGTAAATGTTATAATTGGATAAAATCATAAAATATTATTAAAATAAAGATATTTTTTACACAAAAGTATATAAAGCTCAAACCTCAAGTTGGCTCGTAAGACACTTGCTCTTACAAATAGAACACTATTACAACCTCAAAAATAACAAAAAACCATCCATGTGCCAAAAAGGGTATTTTTCAATCACAAAACCTGTAGAAATTTTCCAACACAAAATCTTGATTGTATATAAACATGACTCTATCCGCAAGATTATTGCAACATCGAGGATTAAAGACAGGAAGCTTCATCTTCTGGCTAACAGATAGAGTTCAAAGATGACTTCTCCCTAGTCTTCAACTTCAGTGTGCACCACGAAACTAGGAAATGCTACTGTCAGATCTCTGAAAAGAACAGTAATTTTGATAATATATGAAGTGGTCTAATTGTTATTCTTGCGAAGAATAAATTATCTGAAGTTTTGGGTTTAGAAGATATACATAAGATAAGGAAGAGTCATGTTCTTGATGATGGATGGATTTTTGGAGACAAATTCCTGCCATTCATCTTCATCTATCTTTCCGTCGCCTTTTGTATCTACCTCAGAGAATGTCTAAAAGGAAAAAAATGATATAAAAATCTGGACATTAGATCGAGAGATCAAGAAAATGCAGTAGCTAAATTAGACCTTATTCACGATTATTTCAATGGCATCATCTGATAGTATGAGGTCTGATTCGTGTAATAGCGCCAATACCATCTCTTTCAGCTGTTAATTTTTTCAAGAACAAGAATATCAAGTTCATATTTCAAGGGTTTCCTTATAAATAATTATGAAAACTAGTTTCCATTCAATTGAAAAATTACATATTTCATTTACATAGGTGGAATTAAAAAAAAAATCAAATAGGCTAATTTCCACTAAAAACCAAAAGCTCCAAACTAATTTTAAAACTCACCATACTCGACCTTGAGGTAGGCAATTTCCGGTGGCCAATTTTAATTTTGGACAAAAAAAGGTTAGAAATTGTGGAAAAATGGAAGTTAATGTAATCGACTAAAATGAGAAAATGTGCTGTTAAAATCAGAGCTTGGACCTAATTCAACCCTTAAAGCTAGTTCAAGGGGGAGGATTGTCCAAGCCCATATATACAACTCCCAGGTTATTTATCCAACCGATGTGGGACAATTAACACATCATTCTCACGCCCAAGAACGAACATCTGGAGCGTGGAGTTTACAAATGACCCAATATGGGCAAAACGGATGGCTTAATTATAGGCAGTCCAACACATAACGGTGGAACCAGGGTTCTGATATCATGTTAAGATTGGAACTTGGACCTAACTTGATCTCATAATGTAGCTCAAGGGGGAAGGGATTGTCCAAACCCATATATACAACTCCTTCAACCGATGTGGGACAATTAACATGTGCAAGTACGTACCTCTTCTCTTTCGATATAACCGGTGTGTCTCAGATCGTACAGTCTATATGCAACTGCAAGAAAAATGGATCTTAACCGATTGAGCAACGAGAAAAAGAGTGTTTCATAAATATAGAATTAATGACGAACTGATATCCAAAAATCTTACAAGAAATCTTTTCCGCAACCGGTGCATTCGGGTGAAACACACTTAATGATCTGACGAATTCTCCGAATTCAATCACCCCATTTTGTTTAAAATCAAAGAGATCGAATAGCTACATCAATATATATTTTCCAAAATCAAAGTGATCGAAACTATTGAAATCTAAAACCAGTGTATATATACGTGTGTGTATAACTAATTAAGAAACATTCACTTACCCTATCCGCGAACAAATTTCTCTTGTTTCGGTTCCTGAAGAGTGCGAACTGAAATTCTTCCTGGAAAAACAACATATCATGCATAGAAGTGGAGTGACAATTATTGGTATGAAAATCTTTAAAAAGAAACAAAATAAAGTAGTTTGTAGGTAATATATAAGCAATATGATATATATACCTTGTGAATGAGCCAGTCAGGAAATATAGAGTTACTTATTTTCTTGAATAACTGAAATAAAGCCTCTACTTCGCTCACTGTGACTAAGGTTAAAAAAAAATATTAGTCATAAACTTCAAATATTCGAACTCTAAAATATAAAGATTGATTAGGAAAAGTACCATTGATGCACGTTCAAGAAGTCGTCGGATGCGACATCAAATACATTCTACTTTAAAGGGTATGCGAATTCAATGACGTTTTTGGTAACTACGTAGTCATTTGAAGGCCAAAGAATCGAGTCTTAGATGGTGCAAGTACATGTATTTACTTACAAGGAGTCTCAGCAGCAAGAACAGATGGCTCCTCATAGCCAGGAATTTTTCTTGAGCTTTTTGATTGAATGCAGCCCATAAAAAAAGAGATTTTACTGCATGTTCAGTCAAAAGTAATATACAAGTTCATCTTCAAACAATATATATACTCACACACACGTTTCTATTTGATGTAAAATTTGGGATAAATTCATGCATATACATATATAAACACACACACACACAGGTTTCTATTTGATATATAAGTTGGGATGACATAATGTATTTCCTTTTGTATAATTGGCTTACATATTTTATTCCCAATTCTTGTTTAATAAATTGTTTAATAATTAAGTTTGGTGCATAAATTTGCGCATCTAAGACAAAAAACACACACACACACACACACACACACATATATATATATATATATACGGATTTAAGAATCATTACACAGATTTAAGGAATTGACGTTAATGATAAAATAATAATTTGTTATGATCAGTTTAGCATTGAGAAAAGATAATTTAGCAAATATGAGGTGATGTGGGGTCGAGTATTTTGGCCACTTGAATCGCCTCTTCAATTAATTTGGTCCCACCAAAAACGATAAACGAGAGATATTAATAATAATGAAGGAAAACTTATTATTTTGTCATATATGGTAATACGTGTCTTTATGATTTTAATTTTTTATATTAATAAATTTTAATTTTAGTCATACATATTTTGATTTTTAACAACTTCAGCCATTTTTTCATATAGTGTTAATGTGACGCTATATAGTACATACATAGTACTATATACGTTGGTAACAATGTTTTTATATTCGAAACGATGATCAAATCAGTATATTTTAAAATATTGGTTCAATTAGTCAGATTGATTCAAGTAATTCAACTGGACGGTCTGATCGGAACATTGTTCTATTATATAAAATAATAAATAATATATATTTTTAAATTCAAAAGATCTTAAATGTGTATAAATAACAAAAATTATTTACCAAGATTTAAAAAATAAAATAAGCTCTAATTTTACAAAAATAATATTTTTTACAAAGTTCAAAATCCAAATTTTTTTAAAAAAAATGTGAACTGGTCCAACCAATTTTTAAATGGTTCACCAAGTCGATCAGTTCTTGATCGGTTTGACCGCTAAAACAGTTTTTTGGAACTCTGGACTTGACTCATGACCCATTTCGATCGAAACGACGGTCCAGTCCGGTTCTGAAAACAATGGTTGATCAACTGCACATAAAAATGATTAAAATTGCAAAAGAAAATTAAAAATAATTTGATTAAAATTAAAATTTAATATTATAAAAGATCAAAATCAAGTGAAACATTATAGCTGCCCCCTCAATAAATGTGCATTTATAAATTTAGAATTTTAAAAAACACTATATAAAAAATTAAGGGGGATATGCATTCCGATAATATTAATTAAGCCAAAAGTCAAGTATATCATTTAAAATAGCGTACTACATGACATTTTGCATTTAAATAAATTTAGATAGACTCAATACACTGATCGATTGCACTTGACTACGACTTTATTAATTATATATGTAAAATCAATAAAGTAATAAATATTACAAATATTTTTAAAATTAAAACTAATAAATGTCTTGCATGTAATCCAAGAATTTAATTAAATACGAACAATACCGATCATGTTTAGACAAATTTCAAGCAAGTATTGAGAGAAAAAAGAAAAAAAAAAAGAAAAAAAAAAAGAAAAAAAAAGGGATAATAGAACTCCGCTGCCCACCCCTCCCTCCGCCACTAGAACCAACACAACTTTCAAGAATATACATAGAATCTTGCATATATTTCACCGGAAAATGGCATGAAAAGAGCCCATAAAAACCCTAAAAAAACCCTTCAGATTTTCTTCTCCTCTTCATCAATATTCTCAACCATTTTCTTCGGAACCGAAAGAAGTAAAAAAAAAACATAAACATAATCTAACCTAAAATGCACGACAAAAATCTGATTACAAGTAAAAAAACAAGGAAAGAAAATTCAATAAAGGAACACGAAGATTCTAACGAAGTGTGTATAAGAACTGACTTGTATAGGCTAGCTGGTGGCAGGATCTTGAAGAAAATATATGCTGCGTCTGATCTTTGGAAACACCTAAATTAATGGTTTCCTTCTTCATGTGCTTGTGTGTTTTATATAGAAAACAACACAGTGAAAATAATATTTATTTTCACTGTTTTTATTATTTATTTTCACTGCTTTCATAGTTTAATAATTTTGAGCACAAAACTATTCTTACTGCATATATACTTTTTTTTTCAAATGACCCCAGATTGAGGCTTTCCTGGTATGCATGTGTATAATTTTGGAAGCTAAAAAATTTATTTTAAGTTTGACTTTTTAAATAATAGATGGGGAGATCTTTGAAATTAGTAAATTCATCCATTAATAGTAATTATTGTGATATGTACTTCTTAAAAAATTATTGGGTTATTTAGGATTCACCCCTTAAGTCTAAAATAAGTTATAATTCAGTTTTTGTATCCGAAAACTTAGTTTTTACACCCTTAATTAATATAATAGTAAGCATTCTTACTTGTCATTTTGTTTAAGTTGTGATATTATCAAGAGTTTCAGTCGGGCTATTAATAAATCCTGCTGAAGTGGGTAGTCGTAATCCTTTTTAATTATCAAAGTCTTTTAATGTAAAATTTCCTAAGTGGAAGGGGTTGCACAATATGTCGAACGATAAAGTACAGTAACTTTCGTTAAAAACAGTGAACTAAATAGTGAAGAAAACACAGTAGAGAAAAGTTTAAAATAAACCAAAGCGAGGTCTGTACGAAGTACAATGTCCTTAAAACAGATATGGCTCCTCATATATGTGCTTCAAGGATCGTCTTAGACATCTGTTTCCTAGGACTACTACGACGAACTGAAAACGTATATTCACTTTATCACATAAATTTAACGGAGGCCAAATGGAAAGCTAATAATATGAAATGCAAGAGAATGCTTGAAGGAGATCTTGAGAGTTTTTAAAAATCATTTACATGTATATGAAATGAGGAAATGAACATACTATTTCTAAGCCTCAAAATGCACACCAAGAGTCATACAAGATTAATTAACTCAATTAATCTTCTCATTTACTCAAAAATATGAGGGGACAAAAGTCTTCAATTAACTCAAGAACATGGAAAGTCAAAAGACATTTCCACAATAATGAGCCACAACTAACTCAAAAATCTGGAAAACCAAAAGATATTCTCACATTCATGAGACATAATTTTTATTCAAACTCTAAATTTGATTCAAATTTCCAACAAAAGGAGAGATTACGTATGAGTCATTCAAGTTTTCGAACATCCAGAAATACTCTATATATGTGCATGCATTTGCGCGCTATTGCATTAAGTTTTTTTCACCCAATACTCAACTGATGGTTTATTGTTACACAACAAACGAGAATTACAATTCGGTGTTTCAAATCCAACCGAATTTATTTGCATAATTATTCATGAGATTGTTTGTTTACCACTATATAAACCAATTTCCCGATCATAATATATCTCTTCTTTCAACGTGGATGGGAAAAAAAAACCTAGCACTTTTTTAAAACATACAACAATCTAACAATTTCATTATCTCATTTTGGAAGATAAACAATCTTTTTCAATTTTCACATCGAAAATATTAATTAACTAAATATTAAAATGGTTATATACACATTACGCATGTGCATAGTTGTTAGCATATAATTGTATTATAAGGTATTAATATATTTATATAGTAAACTACAACTATGCTGTAATTAATTGATATAAGGTTTTGTTCTAACTAATATTCCAACGTATGACTTGATAATTAGTATATAAATGCCGTGAACCACATCACATGGTTAGGCTATGATTAATTTATTAACTTTAAAATTAAGAACATATTTTAAAATTTTGACATTTATATCACAATAAAAAAATTTAGCTCGTCAAAATTCAGATGCCTATTGCCTTTTTTTAATCTCTTTATTTGTTGAAAAAATGAAATATTTTGTCATTTTCATTGTTACGTTGGTATGAGATGCAATTTTCCGTTTAGTATATAAGAATGAAAATAAATTAGTTCGAATGAAAACTAATTAATTTGAAAATCTTAAAATGTGCTTAGTTAGTTGGAGAATATCTCATACCATTCATACAGTTAAAAAAGACATGCAATAATATCCAAGAATATTGAACAAAAAAGATCATTAAAAATTGACACTACTGTCTACTTTAATTTTTTTGAAAAAAGTAAACAAATAGCCTCATTCACTGTTAGGGTGGGTCTTTTTAGTTCAAACCACGTTTTAGTGAGGAAATTTCATAATTAAAGGATAAGAATGAAAAATAATAATTTATATAATTAAGAGTACGTGTGGATAGAGAAGTTTTTTTCTTAATTTTTTTTTAAAAACCATTTTAAATTTTTTTATAAAAAAAAAACATGGTGCATACGAAATATTCCGATATATTGTAACATGTAGACATAGGTTCGATCTCCACCCCCACGTTGTACTAAAAAAAAATAATCCCATATATAATAAGGTGATCATGAAGAAACTACATTATTAGTATATTTTTAACTTGTTAATAAAAAATATAGTAGGTTTCTTGTGAGACAGTCTCACGAATCTTTATCTGTGAGACGGGTCAACTCTATCGATATTCATAATAAAAAGTAATACTCTTAGCATAAAAAGTAATATTTGTTCTTGGATGACCCAAATAAGATATTTGTCACGGTGTCTCACACAAGTTTTTGCCTAAAAAATATATGTGTGTGTGATATTTTTTTAGAAAAATTTATCAAATTTTGAAATTTGACTTGTATTTGAAAATCTCAAGTACGACCCTGATGTATCTATATTGTTTCTGAAATTATAGATTTAGCCACAACCTATTTCTTACGGCTCTAATTATGTTATTTTTAAATACTTAAGGCCATCAATAGGCTCTAATTATCTTATTTTTAAATAGTTGAGAAATTAATTATCGTCAAAAAAAATTATTATGTATCACATTTGACTTGATAAAAAAAACTTTACCATTAATATTAATGGTATCAAATTAAAATATTTCACATGTTAGCTTTGAGTAATTTAGATTTATATTTAGTTTGACATTTGGCCATGTAAATTTATTATGACTACCATCATCATTACCATAAAACAGTAAAAAAAATTGGCATACAACAAGTAAATGTATAAACAATTATTTTCAGTGTGATAACGATATTAAAAATATGGAAAAAAAACAATTTTAATTTTTTATATTTTCTTCTTAGCTATTTTGATCTTATATATTACCAAATTTTAATCTTAATATACTATCTTTGTTTTTTTTCAATTTGATGATGATACGACGATGATGTAGATGCCACACTCTGATGAAAAATGATTACAATTGTCAAAAATTAAATAACACATAACTAAAATCTAATTTTGATAACATAAATGACAAACATTGTAATTAACAAATTATACAAGACGAAAATTACAACTTTCCCTCGAAAATAATTTAATTTAAACTAGAAATTAAGCACACATTAATTAGGTCAATATGTCCAAGGTTTACTTTGAATTTCAAATTGAATGAAGCGTGAGATTTTAAAATTATTGAAGATTTAAGGTCAAGAAATCCAAATATTGAATTTCGACTTGAATGAGGCGTCAGCTTTTAAAATTAATGAAGATTTGAAAACTCGAACGTGCGTGTCCAGGAGGGGCGCTGATTCATGCACACATCCACTGACTCCGCCGCCTCCAAGGTTCTTCCCGAAAGGTTTGAAGAGTTTGGTAATTACAATTTTCATCTTATATGTTAGTTTTATTGTAATTTTTGTATATATTTTGTATAGAGATGTCAATAAGTGGGTATGAGGCAGGTTTGGCTAA